>NC_068417.1:16171863-16269363 GCF_023724105.1 Carassius gibelio | reverse complement strand
CACACTGCTCTTGACAGAAAAACTTGTAGCTCTAAAGATTTACCAAAATTTATTTATAAAAATAAATGTTTTGGTTGGAAGAATGAGGAATATGGCAAACAAGTTGATATAAAGAATGTATAATTAGCCTGTATAACCAATGGTGTTTCATTAAAAAGAAGACCATGTTCTTGTTCTTTATGAAAAGTGGTTTTATTTATTTTTAACATTTAACATTTTTATTAATTTATTCATTTTTTGTTCAGTATTTGTGAAGAAAGTGGGTTTGACTTATAACAGGCCTATGTCCTGCTCCAACTTCCTGTTTCAAAGGGGAAGTACTGTATGTCAACACAGAGAAGAAATGCTCTTCATTTGATGTAATAATTTCCTTTTTTTTTCTTTCTGGTAGGTCTTATCCTCTTGCTCTTCTTCAGCCCCAAACCTGTCAAACGTAAATTAATGGCATACTGACAATGAGGTAGAAATGAGGTAATTATTCAGTGCTGGTTGACACTCGTGACATGTCAAATTGAATAAGTTGTCAAACTGGCAGATAGGGATAATAAATCATTTTAAACTCGAATTATTTCCCCTTGTTTACAATTGAAACCACACAGAAAGTGTTTGCACATCGAGTTAATTGCTGTTTAGCTATTTGCATATATTCTGTTGTGTTCAGAGATGTTTTTTTTTTTACATTATTAGCATCCTATTTATTGTCGTTATACATATCATTAAATGAAAGACACCAGAACAGCAGCATTTTTAATCATTAAAAAACACAAACACATCCCCTAATTGCTGTTTTTATGTCAGCAGATCGTATAAAATGTCCCATTTTCGTTTCTGCTCTGTGTACAGCTAAATAACTTAGCACTGAATGAGGAGCGTCGCTATCTTATGAGGCGTGAATATTAATGCCCACGCATGCTGTGCTAATTAAGAAAACCAATTAATACAGGCAGCTTAAATCTGGTAATAGAGGACGTTTCTCACCCGTCCGGCCCGAGATGAGAAAGGCTTGTGTATTCCTCGCCATAATCTTGACATTTAGGGAAACTTTGTTCTCTAAATCCGCTGTGAATTATGTCAATCAAATTGAAACGGTGGCATTTTGGGCGGGAGCGCCTCGACCGCGTGGTCTCCAGGAATCAACATTCTCCCGCGCATTTGACTGAAGGTGGAGTAAGTTAACCCGACGCGTTCACGTTCGCGCTCACAGCTGAGGGGACTGCCGCTGAGCTAAACCCGTGGATGAATCAGAGGTGGAAAGTCCAGGGGCCAAAGAGTAAAAGTCCTGCCATATTTTTGTTCCACCCATGAACTCATCAGCCGATTTCAACAGAGGAGGAACCAAGTCATTCCTTCCAAGTCACAAATGAGTCTTGAGTCAAATCCCAAGTCCTCAAAGAGTTAAAGTTAATGAGATAATTAAGTGACTAATTAAATGATGATTGTGCATTAATGATTAACACCTGCTGTTATTGAGAATTACAGAGGATCAGATGGTGATGTTTTATGTACCCTATGCCAAGGGTACAAAAGCTGTAACCTTGAGGGTACACTCTCAGAAAATAAATTACATAATTGTACCTTTAGGGGTACAATAGCTTATCACTGGTGCTGTACCCTTGTGATTTGTACCTTAAGAGACCAGTTTTGTACAGAGGTGGGAAGTCCAGGGGCCAAAGAGTAAAAGTCCAGCAGCTGATTTCACCAGAGGAACCAAGTCATTCCTTCCAAGTCACAAACGACTCTCAAGTTAAATCCCAAGTCCTCAAAGGGTTAAAGTTAATGAGATCATTAAGTGACTATTGAATGTGCATTAGTGATGAACACCTGCTGTTATTGAGAATTACAGAGGATCAGATGTGGATGTTTTATTGGTTAAAAAGATGCCACCATCATGGAGATCAGTGTTTGGTTTAATTGTGCTCTTGACCCTTGACTTGTTGTGCTAGATCTCTCTCTGTAGCTCTGCATGGGTTGTTGTGGAGAAGACAGAACTGTGACATATGAAAAACATGTAGTTACAATGGGCTGGTTTAACTATATCTCAAATATTTTTGTCTTCTTTCTTGTCACATGTCTAGGTTTTGAATAATTCCAGTGAAACTACAGCATGCACACAAAAATAGCATTGCTCTAATATTTACAGGATATGGATTTTTTTTATTTGTAACATAAAAGTTTGAACTCCAGTGCTTTTTAGACACACACACACACACACACACACACATATATCAAGAACCAGCATATGAATCTCTACAATGGTGACAATCAACAAAATGCTTCATGTTGCATTACATGAATTACTCCCATAATGCACTGCAGTATGAATAATAATTTTCACCACTGTTGAGGATCACATGATACATGTTCATGGCTAAATGCCTAAATACAATTTTTTTTTCTTAATATTGAAGTGTTATAAAGCATTATATGGTGGCATTTGCATAATGAGATTCCTCTCTTTTTTGTGAAAGTGACATACAATTAAGTGTGGTGACCCGTACTCAGAAATCATATTCTGTATTTAACCCATCCAAAGTGCACAGACAGAGCAGTGAATTCACGGCAGTTCTCTCTAACAACTAAGCCACGAACTCTTCTCATATAATCAAGAAATTTAATCAAGATCATACAGTCACCTGCTAGATCAAGAGTTGTATCAGCATTGCACAAATGTTTGCTGCAAAACAATAATAAAATTGTATAGAAGCAAATTTGTGAAAACCACTTAAAGGCTCAAGATATCAACTGAAGCAGATACTCACCACAATTATGGTGGCAAAGTGTTTTTTTATTTATTTATTTTTTTTCAATTGATTTCATCCAAGGCTGTGCTTAAAGTCAGTTGTAGTTCTTGTGTTTCTCTTTTCTTCAGTGATGTTGATTGTAAACAGCAGGTGCTCATCACTAATGCATCTTCATTTAATTAGTCACTTAATTATCTCATTAACTTTAACTCTTTGAGGACTTGGGATTTGACTCAAGACTCATTTGTGACTTGGAAGGAATGACTTGGTTCCTCCTCTGATGAAATCGGATGATGAGTTCATGGGTGGAACAAAAATATGGCAGGACTTTTACTCTTTGGCCCCTGGACTTCCCACCTCTGGGATGAATTTAGAGGCTGTTATTATTTCGAGTATTGAACACTTCTAGTAAAGGTGAACTTGGACTGAATGAGGCCTGTGCTGAATATTGATCCCGTTTGAAGCTTGGATAAGAGGTAAAGTAGCTCGAATCAGAGAAGAAACCCTTCACTGACTGTTGTGTAATATTTCACAGACATTTTAAGAAAGATCACATCGTGAATAAACAGTGGCTATATTTAATAACTCTGAATATTTCATTAACTATTTAATACTAACAAGGAAAAAAACATGAGTATACATCTTCGGTTGTGAAATGTTCAGATTTTTCTTGACATAACTACAGCCTAAATTGTTTTAAATAAGATGAAGAAACTTTGTTTTGTTTGACCTATTGTACCTTTTAAGTGGTGTCTTTAGTTTCTTCACATAGTCTACTCCACTTTGCTGAAGTTGCTCATTTTAAACAGTTTCACCCTCAATTGGCAAAAAAAAAAAAAAAAAGCAATTATGATTCACAGGAGTTACACAACCACCAATCTTTAGAAAATAATGCATTAGGTTAACAAATGAATCCTGCCTTTTAAATGTCTTGCACACAAACATCATGCCAAAGTGCTAATTTAGCATCCAGGCATCTTGTTTTATTAGAACATAAAATTATATTTGTTGAATTATATATTTTAGGAATGACTCCCTTGAAGAGCAAATTGAAATGGAGCTGCACCTGAAGGAAGAAGTGATAGCTCAGTTCAAGAGGACAGAACGTGTTGTGCACTGAATTTTATTAAAATACCTTCATAATTAGTCTCTCCACACTTCAAACTCAAGACAAGCATGAAGTAATAATGAAAAAGAAAAGGTGAGTGGACTTCTGACTGTTAAGTTGTGTACAGCTTTAATGAAAAACTAATATGAAGTTTTTTCAAAGTGATGTTGGAAATGGCATAGGGTAAAGCCCTAGATTACTCTGATCAGACTCACATGGCAGGACGATTTGAATTGCTGCCCAACGGACTTTAATTAAAAACCAGCAATAGTTGAATGATCGGTATGTTTCAGCATTAAACAAAAAATGACTTCAGAACCAACCCACTAAGTTCCATGACCTCTAGGTGAACATTCCTCTGTCATGACTTCCATTTATCATGCATGAACAGAGCACGCAGTTGTCAAAAAGCTGAACATGGAAAATGTCTTGGCGAATAATTCTGGACATCCGATACATGTTCAACCTCCAAGAGTGGACTGTTCTGCATTAAAATAAAAGTTCAATTCATTGCCAGTAACATTTAAGGTTTGTATTTTTGTTTTTCATTAGATCATATATGTTCTGATATATAAAATCAATTCTAAAAACTACATTTCAAGAATTAATCACCAATCTAGCTATTAATCAAGTCGAGATGTTTACTTTAGAAATTATGGACTGATTGGTTTATGTTTGGACTGAATGCATTTTATTAAGTTTTCAGCCAGTTTTTTTCACTTACCGAGACAAACTATTTTTAATGTGATTTTTTTTTTTTTTTTTTTTTTTTCTGTGAAAGTTTCTTTTTACAAGTATGAAATATTAAACATTTACAGACTCTCACACAATGTTATTTGCTGGAAACATCAGTTTTGGGCAGATGTAGTCAGACATCAGGGTAATCTTTGCCAGAGTCTTTAACCCTGCTCCTGGGGACTCACTGACTTGCAGAGTTTATTTTCAACCTGCTTCAGCACATCTGCCTACTTTCAAGCAATCCTGAGGAGCCTGATTAGCTTCGGGTGTGTTTGATTAGAGTTGTAGCTAAACTCAAGGACATTCAGGGTCCCCAGGAACAGGGTTGAAGACCTCGGATCGATGTATACAGAAAACCTTCTCAAATACTGTCAAGTCAAATCACCTTTATTTGTAAAGTGCTTTACAGTATTTAATGGAGATTGTTTCAAAGATTGTTTCCAGTACAGTAATGTTACTAAATCGAACTGATGCAAAATACAGTAGGCAAATCCAAAATTCAAGACAATAGTGCCATTATTAATTTCAGTTAAGCAATAAGCAGCTCCACTGAAGACAGTAGCTTCGTTATTCCTTTCACACAGCTGCAAAGATTGTATGAAAAGTATAGTAGTGTGCTGAACAAAGCTATAGCGTTAAACGGGTCATATGATGTGATTTCAAGTTTCCTTTCTCTTTGGAGTGTTACAAGCTGTGCGTGAATCGATAAGATCCCTAAAGTTGCAAGGACTAAAGTCTCAAACCCAAAAATATATTCTTTAGAAAAGTTAAGACTTTTCCACACCCTCCAAAAACGCCTTGTTTATACACGCCCCGCCATGTCTATGTCACGATGTGGAAAGATTTGATTAACACTGCCCAAAAGTTCACTCAAATAAACAAAGCATAACTTTGATACGTTGTGAAAAGGACACCACTAAAAAAAAAAAAAATCAATGGTTAAGTTGTATTTACAACACTGTTTCAGAACAGTTCAAACCACATATTTAGATGTGTGCAATGCAATTTATGGAGGACTGTTTCCTGATCCTGGGAGAGAAGACTACAGTGCCGGTACTTCTGATTCACAGTCTGTAAGTACGTTTACACATTTAAAGGATTTGCCACTGATGTTTCAAACGCAAATTTTGAGCAGTGCCGCGGTTCTCAATTCCAGTCCTCATGCCCCCTGCTCTGTATCACATTTTGTATGTTTCTCTTATGGCTTCAGACATGTGTTTTATTTGAAAATATACCCTGCTAAGTGGACATCGCAGGATATTCTTGATTCCAGTTTGAAGCGAACATATATATACATTTCAAAAAAGTATTGAATTGTGCTAGTTGTGAATTAAAATGATTTACAGACGTATATGTCACACTTGTCTGTGTTTGAAGACATTGCACAGCGCAAATACGTGAATGAATGTTCCAAAATAAACTTCAACAGATTTTCCCTACACAATGACCATTGACATCTGAATCAGGTGTGTTAACAAAGAAAGACATGCAAAATGTTCAGAGCTGGGGGGCGCGAAGACTGGAATTGAGAACCACAGAGCTTGTTGTTTGTCATTTCTCTCGATCTCAAGTGCAGACATGGATTTATGTTTATGTGGCACAATGCAACACAACGTGTAAAAAGACATTACAAGTCATTATAATCAGTAATTATGTCCCTACTGGATGCAACCAATGGCTCGTTTGTAATGGGATTTATTGTTTTTGTGTTGTCTCACCGGTGTTCTGACAAAGCACTGGATAGCTGGCCAATCAGAGCACACCTCGCTTTTCAGAACGAGCTTTGTAAAAAACTATGTGTTTCTGAAAGACGGGGCTTAGAGGAGCAATAATAATGTACAGAATGTGGAAAATATATACTATTTTTAACATTAAACCACAAACACATTTCATTACACCAAATAGACAAATAATGTTCTTTTTAGCAACATCATATGGCCCCTTTAAAGAATTTGATAGCGTTGATCCAGAACGTCCCCGGTTTGAACCTTTTCCCCCAAAATAAAAGATATTCAACGACTTCCACTTTCCTGGAGACATGTATGTCCTTGGACGTTCCTGCATGTGCCTCTTGTTTTTGCTCCGTGTCACGCTGAACCCTGCAGGACCTCATTATAGCTAATCGTCCATCTGTCCATCCCTCAAGGGCTGGCCAACATTCCCTCAACTACGGCTGATCGGAATGCCAAGAAGACAGTTTTTTGGACATGCTCGCTGGCTTGTGGTTTGTCAGAGCATGAGGTTACAACACAGCGAGGTCAACAGCCTTTTTGCTTCTTGGACTCCTGAAATCGCCACATGGGGGTCGAGCAGACGCGAGTTTATTCATCTCAGATCCCATTCCCTGAGATTTGGCAAGCTGTGAAAAGGCCACATCTGCTTGAATTCTCAGCATGGTGTGAACCAATCGTGTATGCTTTTGTTTTTTAGGTCTGGTTCCAATGTAAATAAAATACTCACTAATGGATGAGAAGTTGAGTTACTAGGTCAACATAAAGGAATGGTTCAACACAGAAATTTGATTAAATTCGCCAGGTGCCCCTGCAAAACTGTATTAAAAAATGTTTGATTCATAACTTTTTAGCAGATATGGGCTGATTCTCTTGGGGTCCATAATGACTGGTCATTCTGTATCTTGTGAAAGCAATGTTGAGACTTCACAAAAGTTGGTATGCATTGATATAGCACTTTATGAGGAAAAGTGCACAAACTTCCAATGCTTTGGTGGGAAACCATACTTTCTCCGTTATGAACCATTTCAAATGTAAATAATAGACGGATGCTATAATATTAATGTTGTGCATTAGATCAACACCATTAAGTCCAACGCGAATGTGCAGTGTTCTGATTTCCTTTTAAAAGTGACTTTTCTCTTTGGGAACTATAGCTTGTATTCTTATAAGCTGCTTCATCAAACCCTACACTGTAAAAAAAGTCATTCATTAAATAAATAACTGCTAATAAATATTTGATTGATCAATTAACGAATCCTAAGTGCTAGGCCGCTGCTCCAACATCTACTTTACTGGAAGTTCGCTTCAACTTTAATCTGCTCTGCTAGTTTTTCCACTTTAGTTCAAGTGCTTGAGCTTATTTTGCGTACTGACACTTTTTTCCCCTTGAAGATTATGCTCTATAACATCCCTGCGGCAAAAGATCACAATTTCTAAGTAACTATGCTTTTAATAATCCATTTCCTGCCCCCTGATGATTCAGTTGATTTCTGGAGTCTATCTTCCATGGCGCTCTTCTTTACTCATGTCGCTGCCGCTTCATTTCTCGGTGCAGATGTCCTGTAAAATCTCCCAGGACGCTGTTGATAAACTCTTTCCTTTTGCTAGCAGCATTATGTCACCTTCATTACTTGCCTATCTCCACTTTGGTGCACGAATCATTTAATTTGTCATGCGGAGCATCTGTAGACGTGCATTATGGAACAAGCAAAACACGACGGGAGCCGCATCAAATAGATGATTTGACGATTTGAGATGCCGCTTTGCCTCATAAACCAAAACCTGCTCAGAAAGAATGCACTGTTATGATACTGAATCATTTTTAGGGTTTGCTAGCTTTCTGATTTTCCATCACAGACTTTGCTTTGTGGTCACAACACATGTTCTGCGAATATGGAATGTGCCAGTGACCCGAGATAGAATTGAATGTCATAAAATCGAGCTTAATGCATACTTGCTTAAGTTTCCGGCCTTAGGCGCACATATGATATACAGTCCTATATGCCACAGTATTATTCAGTGACTCATGGGAACAACTCACTTCAGGCGTCTGGTTTCATTTTCCGCATCTTCATAATGGATCAATAAACATCCAGATCATATTCAAACCTCTTTTATAGACTCCAATGCGAAACCTGGACAAACCTGGCCAGAGCGTTAAGCCGCTTCAGTTTGTGGAGTTCGCCCGAGTCCATTAACGGACTGACACTTTAAGCGTGTCCCTGAAAGTTGATAATCAGCTGTGGGCCACATCATCAACGCTATCGATTCAGCCAGTGACAGCGACACCCAGCGTTAGCCAATACTGTCACAAACCTGCTTTAAGATGCACTCGGTGTAATTTCATGGGTGGGTTCCCTTTCACCCCTCGGCTGTGAGTTTCTCAAATAATACTGATCAGTCTTTCTGTACATACTCATTTATCACGCAAGCATCTTCTGGTCAGCAGAACTGTCCATTCATATTATATATATATATGAATGGACAATATATAACAAACAACATAATGAACGTGATGGATGCAGTTAATAACTGTGCATCATATATATATATATATATATATATATATATATATATATATGGTCCCTTCAATGAGCATTATTATTTTATTGCATTATCTAACAAAAAGGAAATATATAGAGTAATTTTCAAAGAAATGCAAAAGAATACTATCAAAACAAAATAAAACATAATAAATTACATAAAATATACAAAATCAGGCTAATTTTAATAAATAACACCAAATAAAAACTTTGTTTTAATGCAAATGATGAAATGCAGAAATTATAAAAAATGAACATTAAATGAGTATTTTGACATTAAAGAAAACATTTAAAAATGTATTTTATTAATAAATAAAACTTCTAAAATTCTTAATAAAAGTATGATGCATAACGATAAATGACAGTAGAGTCAACATAAAGATATGCTATTTTATAATAATATCGCTCAGTCTCTCTCGCTCTCTCTCCCTCTCTTTTAAGAAGTGCTCGGGTCAGTGATGCTCAGACAGACAGTGGAGCACTCGGAGGCTTCGTCGCAGTGTGCAGCGTTCATTCCTGACGCGTCTGTCTACATCTGAACCCACCTCAGGACCGGACAAGCGGGACTACAGAACTTGCGTCCGACGACTTTATCTGAAATGGATGCGCGTGCCGTGCTGCATTAATGAAGAGGGGGACATTTTAGTGATGCCAACATCCAGAGAGCATCCGTGTTGTCGTTTCAAGCGCGCGTGGTGAAGTTGGATTGCGGATCGCTCATTGTATCGAGCTTGAAACAGAATCCGATGTGTTCGGATGTGAAGACATTCTCTTTACATCGAGCGATGCGTTTCTGTTGTCTCTGACACTGTATGGGGATGCATGTAAATAAATCATCACTGACTGTTTCTATGCACATTTAGCTAATTAGACTGCAGGAGACGGGGATGAATTGATGATACTCGCGTTTGCAACTACGGACTTATTTTTCTGAAGATCCTATGAAGAATAAGAGATCAAATATCGTCAGAAACCATCTCGGTTTTTTGGAATAGAGTTCTTCTTGTTCTTTTATTTCGCTAATTTGAATAGCCAAACTGTGCTTCGTGTGGACATATGTAACTTAACATGTTTTATTCAAGTCAGTGTTTGGTAAGATTGAATAATTCTCAGTTCTGAATTCTGAATAGGTCATATTAAGGGTTAGAACAATTCAGAAACTTGCTAAAACGCTGGAGGAGCGTCAAGAAGATGTTGCATGAATTGTTGTAACTGCTTTCTGGTGTCTAGGCTACATCATGTCATTAGGTCCATGCACCTCCTAATCAGAATCAGCTGACCATCTTAAGGGCGTGAAGTTCTTTCAGTCTTCTAAATATCAGCTTCTACTTAATTCAAAAAGCCTTTCAATTTAAAGAAGCATGGATATTAAAACCGAGTCTGAAGATAACCTGGACTGTGATCGGCCCGTGTCGATTGAAGTGTTCGCCAGCAGGTCCACGCTCCATGGCATCTCACACATGTTCAGTTATGAGCGCCAGTGCATCAAGCGATGCCTCTGGATCATGTTTTTCCTGGGCTCGTTCTCGTTCTTGGTGCTCGTTTGCGTGGACCGCATCAAGTTTTACTTTCAGTACCCCCATGTCACCAGCCTGGACGAGGTCACCGCGCCGATGATGGCGTTTCCGGCCATCACCTTCTGCAACCTGAACGCTTTCCGCTTCAGCCGCGTGACACGCAACGACCTGTACCACGCGGGAGAGCTGCTCGCGCTGTTAAACGGCAGGTGAGTTGTGTACAAACCTGTAAAACACATTTTAAAATGACATGGTGACAACGTTTTTTTAAGAACAGGACGTGTTACTCGTCAAGTGAACGCTTGAAATACATTATTTAGTTAGGATGCTTTACATAATTAGCACATTAAATAGGATACACTTTAACACATTAACTAAACGAATATTATTGTAAAGCGTTACAATTATTTGTTATTCAAGTCTGTATACATTTTCACAAAAACAAAGTAAATATGTTACATTAAACAGAAAAGCAAGCAAGTGTGAATTATTTGGCGTGCAGCCAATAAAAATAAGTCTTGGTTGCAGAACCATATGTGCTTCTGAAATTATCATCTTTTTCTGTTTACTGCAGTAGTTTGTCTGTGTAATATGTGGCCGCTCCCTTTAAATTTATTAAAAGCATGTCACTCATTCATCAAGGTTCCAAACACACACACACACAAAAACCACACACAAAACAATTATACGACGATGAAACTTTTTGTTAGAAAGAAATTAAGAGCATAGAATTTAGCACTGGTCAAAACACGATGACTGCAGTGGTGAGTGTGTGGACTCCAACCTAAACGCATCTGATTGGCCATTGCGTTTTATAAATCATCAAACATGTCTGTGATTGGCTACATTGCTCACCTCTTGGATCTGTTGATGGCGGGACAATAGGCTACTTAAGGACTAGCTACATCATATTTTTCTTCTAATTATTATTTCTTTTTTCTGTCTTTGAGGAATTCAGAAAGAGCACCAAGCAACATTAATTGGTTTGAATGAAAGGTGACTTTCAACAGACATTCACTGTCCACTTTTAATGGTTGACCACCATTGTTGTTGTTGTGTTTTTTTATTTTTTTGCTATGCTAAAACTGTGGAGTGCTAGAATGCCTTACTTGAATTACTAAATAACTAAAGTTTGTAAATTAGATTCAAGGAACATGTAAACAATTTTTACTAATCCAAATGTTTTACTTTCGTTAAATTCTGTCCTGCTATTGCACCATCTGTATACATTTTTGTTGACAGCAGTTCCTTTGTTAATTTATTTTTTATTTTATTATTATTATTATTATTAATTTATAAAGACCAGTATGCTCAAAGTCTGGATTACAATTTTTTGGAGATGTTAAATGTTATAATTTTAATAATATATATTCTAAATTATTATACGCACTTTATCATTACACAACATTTAGGGAAGCATATATTTTACATTTGTGAATTAGCTTTGTGGTTCTGTTAAATTTTCACAAAGATTATTTCAAAACTGTCTGAGAAAGACCTTTTATTTACTATTGTTTACATTTGTTTCGTTCCATATTTTAGCTGTTTTTTTATTTTAGTTAGTTCATGAGGTTGATGGCATTGTGAAAGATTAATTCGATTAAAGCTTATATCTTGAGTAATACAAAATGAAATATCAGCCTACAAATATTGTTTTGTAAAGCTTCTAGTGAACACATGAAACAGAAATGATATTTAGTTGTTGACACAGAGGTAAATTAGATGTGTTTTATCTCGAGGTTTACGTCTGTATGATTCTCGAGTCTGGCTGTTGTTTGTCAGAATTGGACTGTCATCAGACACTCTTTGTAATTCAATCCCAATCTGTATTTTAGCTTTGATGGGAGTTGAAAACGTGAGCTGTAAACATTCTGCCTCGTTGAAAATAAGAGGAGAGTTAAAGCGTTGACTAGCCTGTCTGTAAATGAAAAATGATTTCATCCCCTCAGGTGTTGAAAGCCCCGGTGAGGGCTGAAGTGAATTATCATTGATTCGATGTAACTGATCACACCATGTGTTGTGCTCGCGGCGAAAGCGCAGCCATTAGAGAAGCAGAAGTTAAGCTCCGAGTTTGGATTCTTCTCTCAGACGTGTGACTGTCTCTCTGTGGTCAGAGACGCTCCAGAACTCCTCGAACACATCAGCGTCTCTGTCGGCAGTACAATCGGTCTCATCGCTTTTCAATAACAACACATTTGGCAGCAATGAATAATTGATGCTGGGTTTAAACTTTTATTGAGAAGTCATGCTTTGCTGGATTACTTTTTTAGACATTTATTGCATTCGAAGGCTTTCTGGTGTGCTTTTTATTCTTAACAGCTCATATGTCGGTTCCAGATCGAAGCGACATGCCTGTTCTTTGACATTTTGGTTTGTTATCATAAGTATTAAGGGGTCTGAATTGAAGAGTGCAGATTTTGGTGTCTTGTGGAGAAACATTGAGATCTTTTTCTTAGAAGAAACATCTGAAAGGAAGAGGACAACGTCTCCACTTACTCCCCATTTAGACTAACTGTTGTGTAGGAGAAACATTTTAGATATCTTATTTTTCCATCCTGAAATAACTACAGTGTTCAATGGGTAACTTATGAAGCATATAACAACTTCTAGTTAGAAGAGCATTAGTCGGTCATTCACATCATTTCCTCTATAAAGCCATCGCTAAGGAAACGTGACTACAGATAGAACATAGCAACCAATTGGAACCAAATCACCATGGGAACTGGAAGAGCATCTAGGCAAAGTTTCCACACTTGCAAACACAGCCAACTATCTTACTTAATGACCAAACAGATTTGCATACTATATTTCATGAATAGTACACAAGATTAGGGTTAATGCAATCCATATGTTAGTAGATCAGATACAATATTGAATGTACTTTTGCTGGATTTTCAAAATGTAAATTTTTGGGATAATATCACAGTCCTATTAAAGAGTTTAGCTCCAAGTGTAATCAAACACACCTAAACAAGCTAATCAATGTCTTCTAGATTACTTGAATGCTACCGGGATTTGTGTTTGATTAGGGTTGGAGCTAAACTCTGCATGACAGTGACCCTCGAGTCCGAAGTGGCCAAGCCCTGCCATTGAAGAACCATTTTTGGTTCAAAATGACCTTTTGCAGTTCTTAAAAGAACAATTACTTTAATTGAAGACAATTTAATGGAATGGAAATATCATATGTTCTTCACAAAACCACTGATGCCGGTAAAGAACCTTGGTTTTTGAGGTTTACACAGTCACACTCTTCATTTATAAGTCAAGTTCTAGTTCTCTATTAATAAACCATTAACTATGACTCTTGCCTTAAGAGGGTGGGGGGGGGGGGGGGGGTGAGATGCTCGTTTTCACTCAATATCCTGTTAATCTTGAGTACCTATAGAGTAGTACTGCATCCTTCATAACTCCAAAAAGTCTTTAGTTTTATTATATTCATAAGAGAAAGATAGTCTGTACCGATTTTTCCCGGAGGCGTGACGTGTGGGCGGAGCTAAAGAATCACGAGCGCCAGTAGGCTTTTGCGTTGAGAGCGTTTGGAAGCTGTGACATTACCGTGAGAAAAAAAAAAAAACATCAACCAAAACAAACCATGGCTAACAGTCAGATTCAGCATATATTTATGATACAGAATCAGATCCCGAGGCTGAAATTTAACAAGAGCAGCATCAGCAACGACGTCTCTATGTGGTATGTACTGAAACTGTATATATTTGCTTAGCGGGTTTGGAAAATTAAGTTCCACTTTATGTCATCTTTTTTTTTTTTTTTTAGCTGTACATGTGGAAAGTGAAGTTGTTGATGACAACATCGCATGTTGTTTACTTGATGTGCTTACACGCTGATAGCTAAGTTAACAACACAGAGATATTTGAAGCCGTTTTACTCTCTGCCTGCGGTTCCAACACACGATCGTGACCCTTTTTCATTGGGATTGCATTATCCTTAAGAAATAAAACTATATGCAAATCCGTCGTCAAACTGGGCCTTGTTTGTAAAACAAGCATCTTCGAAATGCAGGGAACAAACAAAAACACTTGCACAACTCCGTTGATGCTCTGTAAAAATAAACTCCATCCACTGGTCCCTTAATGCTGTTTTTTCTTTTTTTTGGTAATATGTGTAGGGTTGTCTTGCCCTGGCAACCAAAAACACACTTCTTTTGTGACATTTCGCAACGCACTCGCTCTGATCAGTGAACATCTGTTGTGTTGTGCACTATTAAAGCAACTTTAATAGTGAGAATGGCTCGCTATACTAATGTGTTGCTCTTTACACGACAAATGTACTAAATACATACAAATATTGTCAAAATGGTCCAAATGTGAACAAAATATTGTTCATGTGGAACTGCTAAAACAACTAAAAACACTGTAACATTAATTGCAGAACATTAGTTTGCAATGTCATTTTGTAAAGAAACACTATGCACCTGCGCACATACCTACAGAACGAACACGTAATACGCATCCATGCAATATTTTTATTTTTTGCTGTCGTGTGAACTAGTGCAAGTTGCAGTATACAGTATTTGGCGAGGAATGTGAAGCATATGATTGTAATGCTGTAATGTCATTGCAGTGCTTGTGCTTCTCTTGTAAAGCATGTATTTTTGTTCATAGCGAAGTTGAGTGTGCAGTTTGGGATGCAACCAGCTTAGGAATTTGCAGTATTCATGTTACTGTCTGAAGATCATACACTGCTCGTGATATGGCCTTGAGTAAGATGCAGTGACAGCTCAGGCCGATAGTTACTGTGGCGTGACAGGCAGACCTTTCCTGCTTTATTCTCTCTGGGATTCATCAGCAGATGTCATCACGGCTCTATTGAGTCTATTAAAGAAGCTCCACTGACAATCACATTCACAAGCTAAGCAAAAGTGATGCCCTTAAATTTAATATGCCCTCAGTCCACCGCGCTTCAGTCTGTCACATCAGAGCCACATTATATGTTAATGATCCCATATACAGTTTACATAAGAATTGTATGAATCTGTGCATGGAAAATGAAGTACTTTAGTTTCAGATCTCTTTCTTGACTCATTATTAGACTGACAAAACTAAATGTTTTCTGGATGCTTACTGCCCTCAAGATATGGTAGTTTTTACTTCTTTAATTATCTATTTGGTGGAATAATTTTTTGAACAACCACAGCAGTAAATGTGAGTATTACTAGTAGTGATGCTGTATTTATTAAGCAGTGTAGTGTGAGGTCATGTGATTACAGTGATTATCTTCTAATTGCAGCAATTCTGAAACACTCATCATTAAATACTATATACTGCTTTTTTTTTTTTAATGGGAGGAATTGTACACTTTCTCTACTGTGCAGTGCACTATCACAATGACGTGACCTGAAAGAGTCTGGATGTCGGTGAGTGACATTTTAGATCATCTGATTATCATCAGTTCTCTTCTCATCTCACGTTAAGATCTTTTAAAGAGCTTCGCTCTTCTTCTTCAAAGATCGTTGGGTCTGTGTGAAATGAGATCAGTTGAGCCGAGTCTCTTTCAGATTTTGTCTCTATTTCAGCTTTGTCTTTGTGTTGAGGTTAAACGCCTGGAGCGTTCGGTCTATTTATTTATTTGTTTGCTGAAAAACTGTCAACTAGCACCTAAGTTAACTTCTGTCTATTTCATTGCGTAATCAGTTCTGTTCTTTTCCACCGGGCCAATATTTAACAGGTGAACGATTAATGCTGGCAGCCTTGGAGCGGCTCTGAATATTGAAAAGTTCAGAGAATAAAAGGCAAAGAGAAAATATGAAATGACTAGAGCGTGTAGAGGCAGAAATGGGACAGATTGCACGTTCAAGCTTCAGAGACGGTCTGCGGTCTCGAAGACCTCGAACAGTTCCTGTGCGCGAATGCTGTTAGCTACGCTAGCTCAAAATGCGCGTGGTGTTTTGTTTTGAAATGTATTAGAATGCAATTTGTAATTCAACTCAAGTGTGTTGTCATGAGGTACGCAACATTAACATAAACTGTCTTCTCTTTCAGCTCAATTATTGTCATGAAGGAGCAACGGTTTCTTCTGCTGAGAATCTCATTGGGAAAGCAATGCTATGAATAATATGTATCGATAATATGTGATGTGACACATCTATTGATTTGGCAGCATCTAATGTATTATTTTGTGTGTGTGATTTGGATAAAAAAAAAAAAAGTGTTTCATACCATCAACATCTGTTTCTCAGTTGTAGTTCGATGCTGGTCTAAAACCTGATGGACAGCAGCAGGACACATATCGATTCTCTCCAGCAGTCCGAGCTGTTACAGAATGACTTTGCAGTTGTGAATCAGTGTTGCCAAAGATCTGCGTGACGTGAACACATTCACCTGAACACATTCCCACAAACCCATCTATGCACAGAATTCGACTTCACCAGAGAGAGAAAAAAAAGCAATTACCCATTCTGCTCCGGCGGGATATTTTTGGCCTATCGATCCAGTGTTCTGTTTTGCCTGAAGCTCAGTAAGAGAGAACCGCTGCACAATATATTAGAATGTCACTAGAACAATCTCAATTTTCCAGCACAAGAGTCGCAAGCCCGACCCGTCAGCATGTTCTCGATTACACACAGCTGGGGGCTTTCAAGAACATGGCCTGAGATGTTCTCGTCGACATGTGGCCTTGCTGTTTTTAACATACTACACCATTTTTTTTTTCTGGCTCTGTTGATGAATTAATGAACGAATGGATGTTTTAAAGATTGCATTCAAAAACAATTGAATCGGTTTAATTAATTCTATAAAGCTTATACAAACTGTATTGTATATGATATGCAAAATTTCCAAAAGCTCATTCACACCAAGGATTAAACTTTAATGATAAAGATGTTATTTTAACAATCGCTCTGAAGAATAGCAGTCACACCACAACTATAACAATAACAGGACCGATGAACGATATCATTAGAATCACGTTCAGAATTATTATTTTTTTCCAGCTGTTCAATGATGAAAATATTGACAGTCAATCAGAATTTTTCCCGCTTTAAAGAGTTTGAGCCTTTAAAGGGTGCAGGTGACATAACAGCACTTTTAATAAACAAAATATTATCGATGGTATAGACCCTAATATAGTTATTTATTCTTAGTGATTAAAACGTTTGCTGAACAGAAAATCTGCTGTTGTACACTATTTCTTTTCCATCTTCTACATTAAACATAAAATTGAGGCCATGCAGGTAGGAAAAATAATATTAACCAGCCACTTTTCTCGATCCAATCAAATTCCAGATCCAAAATCAAGTCCCGCCCTCCATTATTACACATTAAATATTTAACTAACATTAAATAATAACTCAAAAGTGCATTGAATTAATAAGTTAAATGTGTTGTGGATGTTGTTATCATTTCATGAATGTCTATTCTGACATTTTAATCCAGTTATATTTAGCAAATTTTAATTGACTTAAAATTGTAATGAAAAATAATTCACTTTTGGGAAACAAGGCAAGAGGATGCAAACTGCTACTTCCAATTAGTTTTACACACTGTAAATGGAATACCATGTTTAGGTCATTAAATTTTTTACATTTAAGAATAGTTTTATTTATTTTTTTAGGCAACATCAATACGAATATGGATGCTGCGCACTTAATTCATTATGCAGAAATATTTTTTTTCTCTTAGAATGCATATAGTCAGAATCTTTTAAATATTTTAATTAGCAAATACCTCTATTCTGATTGGTTGCAGACTCCTGGCATTTCAGAAGTCCATGCCATTTGTTTGCAAACATGTGACACAATTCTCCGCAGTGTAACTTCCTGTCGCCATAAGGTGTTGCTGCTGCGGTAAGACACGAGGCATGGCGACCGGGAGCCGAGGGGGCTTCAAAGGGATTGGAGGGCTGACAAGCGGAAGCAATTAACTTGTGTCTCATAAGCCATGTGATAAACAAGGATTTATCCCCATGTAATTAGCACTGTTTGTGAAACCGCACCGGTTGTGTGTTGATATACAGGCCCCGCTGTGCTCACCGGCTCTGTCATTTCGCGCCTTTGCGTCTGGGAAATGCTTCCGTGATTCTTTGTGCCACTTCACAGCTTGGAAATTGTGGCATTACTGTTGCAAGAGTTTAACAGAGTCGATGGAAGAGCAGAACAGGATGGACTTGTAAATGAAAGTCTCGTTTGTTGAAAATGTATGGTTTCAGAGCAGTTAAAGGGACAGTTCACCCAAAAAAACTAAATCCTGTCATTGTTTACTCAAACAAGTTGTTTTTCTGAACTGCGAGAAGGTATTCGAATAATCAATTCCCACATTCTTCAAAATATCTTCATGTTTAGAAGAAAGTAATATAAGGAACATCTTGAGGGTGAGTAAATGACAGAATTTTGGTGTGAACGATCCCTTATAAAGTCACATAAAAACTAACCAGGTTGTGTTTTGGAGGCTAGTCTTCATAATGATGGTGTGCTGGTTTCCAAACAGACTTTAACTAGCTAAACCACTAACTTGAGCTTCTAAAATGGTTAAACCAGATGTAATTGGTCTGTCAGCACCAAAACAGTATTTAAATGTGTAGTTCACCCCAAATTAAGCTTTGGTCAACCATCTTTTTTTAGAGTGTGGTTTATAACCTGCTTGTGACTCCTTTTGTAATACAAAACCTAAAAGAAGATATTTTGAGGAATATCAGTGAAAGTCACTTGCCACATTTCCACTGTTGTCCAAAAGCGGGTGTGCTAGCGCATGCAAGGGCCAGTTGCACTCCCACTGTCACTTCCAGGGCTTGTTCATGCCTCATTGGTGCTTCCTCGGGGCCAGCAGCCAGTGTTTTTGGCCCAACGAAAATCTTGGGCCAAAGCGGACCAGATGGGGCTAGAGGAGTGTTTATGAACAAAGCCAGAGTTTCTCCATGTCTGGAGAGCATCAGTGCGTTGGATCACTTCATAAACCTAACAGCTATAACACCAGTATTAAAGACTTAAAATAATTTGAGCTCAAATCTCACTTTCAGACAGCAGAAAGTGTTTGAAATAACGCCTGTTTGAGATCCCATGTGGATTATGATACCCATAAAAGGCAAAAATATTAATGAGCGATACAAAAGACTATGCACGCTAGCCTTTACCACAATAAACATGCTAAAAAAAAAATAAGACATCAGCTTCTCATCACAATCGCATATTTATTTTATCTGTCACAAGTCTCGTCTCGAGACTTCAACTGTGCATATGTCATAAAAAATATAATGGCTTTTGTTCGGGAGCTCCCACTGCTACTCGGGTCATATTTTTGAAGGAAAAAATATAAATAATCCTTCTTTCTTAATGTGATGTATACTGTGACTACAGATAAACAGAAACAGACTCGACTGAAAGTAGTCTATGTGAACTCTTTCTTTATGAGATAACGGTTCATACGGCTTTATTTCTGTTTGACTAATTTAATGCATCAATTTAAATGCATCACTTATTATTGTAAAACATAGATTCTTTTGAAGTCAAATCTTGAACAAAACATGCAAACAAATGGCTGCTTTTATCATGTTCGTTTTGTGATCGCGTTAGTTCCATTGACTTATTTCTTATTAGTTTTCTGATAACTTCTCTTTGTTGGTGAATTGATGGGGTTGCATGACATTGTTCCTGAAAGACGTGTAAAGGTGGGTTTTAGTGAAGTGCAGCGGAGCTTCTGGCCCGATGGTGGAAACACATCAGGTGCTTAAAGTCTGAGGCTATTAGCCTTTCCCGGCCCATTTAAACCACTGGCTCGCACTGGCCCCACAGTGGAAAAGCGGTTAATAGGGTCCAAAAGCAACACTGGACCCCTTTGGCTTTTCCTGTTTGGAGGGTAGAAAATCATAAGCGTAATTCATGCAGGACTTGCATGGAAATTCAGGTTTCAAAAGGGCTTTTATGTAAATGCAGATCCTAATTATGTACATTTGTTTGGTCGGAAAGCACTTTAATATACAAGGTTTAATGCTCTGCATGTGTTTACTACGTTAATGCACAGCCAAACTGCATAATGGGAGAAATCCCTTATCTGCTTTATTTAAAACCAGTTGTTTGCTTCCAGAATGGCAACATTGCGAGGAACCCCGCTCTGCCTACTTTAAATCTCTCGGAAGACTTTTGAGACTTCCCAAACAGTTCATTCTTGGAGTTAATGCGCAATAACGGTGAATTTGTAGCGGCGTGACGTTTAATCAAGCCGCGTCACCTCTCCTGTAATCTGAAAATGGCTGTTCGAGGAAAACCACCATGAGAGAGCGATGAGGCAGATGCTCTGTCGTTTGTTATTCCATCTTTGGAAAATTAAAGTGCTTATGGCCCATAATCCAATTGCGCCTTTCCCAACCCCGCTTACCGAGCTTCACACTGATTACTTTAGGGAGTTCTGGCAGGGCAATATTAAAACTTTGCACACACATACACAAAGAGAGCAACCGCAGAAGGAGTAGATACAGAAACATCATAACTCAGTTGGTGGAGTTCCTGGCAGCATCTGCTTCCTGTTGGCATCATCAAACCCTGAGTCTGAACGAAGTTATAGAGACTCATAAGAGCAGAAGAAGGTGCAGGGGCCTTAAACAACCAAGTCACAAAGGCAAGACACTGCAACAAAAACAATAGTTTTTCAGTCATCAATTTTGAGTTTTTAAGACCATCTATTTGCATGTGCAGATATCAGTTACTATACGCATTTTAATTAAAAGCAGCATCTCAAAAAACTGTTAGCAGCACTTTCATACTCCAAATTTTGCGATTTTATTCTTGGCTTTATTCTGAAGGATTTTACTGAGGGATTTGAAACAACATGAGGGCGAGTAAATGATGGCAAATTTTAGCTATGCTTTAAAACATTCCTCTGTGAAAACCTACCTGAGCTCATGACAAAAATGTACCTATGAGAACTTTTTCGCAAAATGCGAAATACGTGACCAATAAGTGCATATCAATGCAGTTTCCAAAAGAAACGAACACTAGAGCTGGTAAAACAGCAAGCACTTGTAATTGTTTTTGTATAAAATTGATAAATTCTTGTGTTTTGTGTCAGATCATGTTTGAATGTACTGAATCTTACATTTTTAGAGGTAACTGACATGTATTTGGATCCATTACTAATTGTACAGCTTGAAATATAGCGCAAAATTCGAATTGACTACTTTACAATATTTTAATTTAGCTTTTTATGAAGGTTCCCTTTTTTTAGTTTAGACGAAACATCTTTTGTGTTCAAATCTCGCTTTAAAATGTGCAAAGTTTAGGTATACGAATATCAATAATGCTCAAATAAGAGTACAATGAAGCATGAACTCTTTCATTAGTTGACTGGAAAATAAAGAAATAAACTCTGAGGATCACTTTAAGACCATCTAATAAAGCAGTTTAAATGCTAAACTCTCATTGTTGATGCATATAGTCTCGCTTTGAGCTCACTTTGTCACCCCGCTTTGTAAATAATCATATTCTCAGTCTAACAGAGAGAAATGGCGCTCCACTCACGGTCGCAGGTAGACCTCGCTCGTACAAACGCTAAGCCAACTGCTCCCAGCAGGCATTTAATAAGAGAGCCGTAACAGGCCACCGGTCGAAATTCAATATTCTCTAAAGGTGAATAAATCACGAATCGCAAATCCGTGCCAGATCTCTATGTGGGCTTACTTTAGAGTGGGAAAATATCCACCCGTCGGAGGTGAGATGGTGAAGCCAGTGGTCTTAAATTGAGTTAACCTTGCGCTGTGGTCAGCCTCGCAGAGCGGTTGTTCTTCTGTGTGGCTATTATTAGCAAAGCGAGATATAAAAGGTGAGGTTAGCAGGTTCTCCGGTAAGCAGTGGTTAGTCACTCCCACACTCGCCGGATGGGCAAAGAAAGGATATTGCCACAAATAACAGTGATATGGACTTTGACTGAAGCAGAGCACCTGTTCTCACATAAATCCTCCTGTTTTGCGAGGTGCTAACAGTGTTTCTGGGAGTACTTGGGAAGAAATCCTCACAGGATCATGTCCAAGGAACAGTTGGAGCTTTTTCAATTTAGCTCTGGCCATTTGCCACCTTTTTTTCTGACAGTAGAGAGAGGACGAGAAACTATTGTGAGCTGGTCACGGTTTTGGCTTTTACATCAAGACAAAATCAAAATGAACTGTTTCCCTTGTCTTATTGTGTGTGTTCTGTTATTTAACCTGTTAAATGTCACCCCGTCCCGTATACGGGACGCCTACGTTGACTATACTATATTACAATCAAATTTAATCTAATCTTGACAAACTATATATCGTTGGAAAGGTCTAAGACTCCCAAATTTATATTATACCAATATTTTTTGTTAAAAATTATGTAGGAAAAGTTATAGATCAATTTATGACAAGAGTGCACGCTCAGAAATCTACATTACAAAAGGAGCTTTGACCTTTGTTTAAAAAAAAAAGACTTCCTCGTTGCCTTTTTCTCTATCACATTTTAGAAATCATCAGAAGTTATATATCACTTGAAAACATAAAATCTCAAAATTCATCCTTTAAAACCCATTTTAAAATCAGACATTGCATTACCATGTAAATGGCACATCAAAATCATGTTACAAAATGTTTTCAGACATGAAATATAAAAATTTAGGTTTGGATCATGCACATTCAAGTCTATCTTCAAAAACGTGAGTGACAGTTATCAGGTTAAAAGAAAAAAAAAAAATAGTTGTTTTAAAGATTTAATTATTTTTTAATAGTTCATTGCAATTAAATAGAAATAACTAGACTTAAGTCAAAATAGCATGATAAAAATAGTCATAATTACCATTTACTTGTATATTCACATGTTTTAAAAACAAAACACATTATTTAAAAAAAGACCATATACTTAAAATAATATATGTCTCTGTTCTTGTTATGTTTATTCTTATATATATATATATATATATATATATATATATATATATATATATATATATATATATATATATATATATATATATATATATATATATATATATATATATATAAACATTTATTAGAATGACCATTTACTTGGTTAAATTAATATGTTTTATGGTAAATGTATGCTTAATCTTTCTTACCCTTTTTTAGAAAATATACGCAAATTATATTAATAGTCAAAATCTAATATATTCTAGTCTTATTTTTCATGTTTCACTTATTTTAAAAAAGAAAAAATTAAACGTAAAAGGAAAGTCTTAAAAAAAAAACAAAATCAAGATTTAAGTCAAAACTGTTTTTTGTTAATAGTCAAAAACAATATTGACCAATTACCTAATATTTGGTCTAGAAACTAACAAACAAAGATATTAACACATTATTTTAAATGTTGATTTGAATAAAAAAAAAATGAAAGCTGTCAAAGTTAAACTGAAATATCGAGTCAAAATAGTATTCCTAATGTAGGCAAAATTTACTATTTACTTTCTACAACATATGTTTAAGGTCCTATTGTGGAATGTTTCATCTGTTATTTTAAAGAAGAAAAAAGGTGTTTGATGTATTCAGAGTTGTTCACAGTGTTCAAGAGATGGATTCTCATGCTAAACATGGCCAAAGTTTTTAAAAATAATTTGAACGAATGATGGAGAATTTCTGCGCTGAATATTTTATTTACGGGTTGGTACACGTTTTGGCTGTTTTTTTTTTCGATCGTGGGTCTAATAATGACGTAAACGATAGTGAAACTCTTTATATGAGCATTAGTGATGGGAAGTTCGGTTCTTTTGTGTGAACCGATTCTTTCGGACAGTTCGATTCAAGAAACCAGTGGGGAAAAAAATGGTTTACCAATTCCTTTATGCTCGATGTAATGATGTCACTGGCGATGACATAATGGTGTCAAGTCAATCAAACATTCAAATCATAGACTGTATAAAAACAGATTAAAATGTGTAAAATCAGTAATCATAACTTTAGTCAATTGTAAACTTTTCATGATTATGAGGTCTTTAACTAAGTTTTGCAACAACACACCCAAATACAGTAACATCAATAATGTGCTTACGAGGATTTAAATCTTGAAGATATAAAGCAGAAACCATGATCCACTTACTATACATAATCCATTGCGGTTTATTTGTTATTAAATAAACGTACGTTTCGCCAGGGGCCTGTACCATGATGGTAACTAAACAAATTCAGAGTTACAGGATTAGTTTTGAGTTGACAAATCCAAACATCTCCAATCTGGCTTTGTTGGTACCATGATGCTGATCCTCAGTTTTCTGTTTTTCATGTATTTCCGAATTATGAAAAAGTAAAAAAAAAAAAAAAAAAAAAAAGCCTATCCCCTTTTTGTTTTGCTAAACTCTAGCTGCAGTAGTTGTGAAGTGAAACGGCACGTGAATGGAGTTTCAAGTTGATTTGAAATGTGGCTGTCAGATCTGAATTAAAATGATTTAGTCTGAAGGAGAAGATTAACAAACCACTTATGAAATCCCAGCTAATGAGATCTACTTCACGCTCGATGGATTCCACAGCTAATTGAAGTTATTTTTTCAGACTTGTGATGATTAACAGCGAGGGGGCCTCAAACAGGAAGTTCCCCCTGTCATGTGACGCCCCTCCCCTACAATAAACACAACCGATAGCATGTGAAACTCTGATTCTGTGACGAGGAGAAAAGAAGAAAAGACAAGGTAAACATCTGAATGGGTTTTCTAATGTGATATTAGCTTTCATAGAGATGATGAATGTAAGAAATCAAGCCAATAACAGAGCCGTGTTGAATCAGATGGCAATGTTAGTGTTGTACTTCAAGATGTTCCCGTCTGCAGTGTGTTTAATTCAGTTTAATGCCAGCAGCTCCGCGGGAGACTGTTTGTTGTAGAGATTAGCCAGCTAAATCGCCACTGAAGATGAGATATGTCAACTACCTCAGATTATCAAACTCCACATCAGTCGAGCACTGCCGAAATGGCATGCGTTTTTAAACCAATCACAAGAAATGTTCTATTTAAGATGTTGACTTTATATTGATTTCCAGGTATATGAACGTCATCTCAGATGTTTCTCCTTAAATTTCTTTGGAGGAATATATATATATATATATATATATATATATATATATATATATATATATAATATAGGGAGGTCTGTGAGTAGGGCTGGCTTACAATAGGAGCCTGTCAAGTGCTCTTGTTGTGGTCAGTGTGGACTCCGAACTTCCCTGAACTGACAGCGAACGCAGACTAAGAGGATAATGGGCCGGGAGCGAGACGGGGACAGCGCTCTGTGTGTGTGCTGTCATGCCTGCGTTTCGCTGTCTCTCTCGAGCCCGTCCGTCCTGCTGTCTCACCACCTCCATTAATCTTTCACTTTGTGCTGCAGCAGCGAGAGGAAACCTGCCTGACAGCTCGTCTGTGCGGCGGGAGGTTCGAGGAAAGAGCAACAGAAGGACGCGGACGCAGGCGGTCTGGCGGAAATGAAACCAGCTCCTTCCAACGGACGTATTCACACTTGTTTGCTCGCTAAAACACTGTGTTTCAGAGACTAAAAATAAACAAATCTGGCCAATTGTGTAATACTGTACAATATTGATGAACTATTCCTCAAAATATGACAAGATATTTCCAATCTTGTAAGTAATATTGCATGTCAGTTACCTGAAAGAGTGATTATCAGGATGAGATTTATTGAACCCCAGGTCTATCTTTGTATCTGCTAGTGGATTTTATTGTAACGCTGCGGTCATGCCGCTAAGGAAGCCTGACAAACTGTCTTAATTGTGAGGGTAATTACTGAAAGTCATGGCTGAGGTGTAGTAAAGCCCAGTGGGATCTTTGGCTGTTGTTTTAGTGAAGATTTAAGAGTATTTTCCCCTTCATCCTTGAGTGTTAGCATTAGGGTTATTGAAGAAAGAATAAAAGGGCAACATTGGTTGTGGTTGCCTCAGAACGATTGGTTCATGTTGTGTGTGGCTTCCTTTCATTCTTTGTCTTTCAATATCTTTTGCGTTCATTCAGAAAACAATGAAACAAAATGGAGAAGAAACTTGCACTGGAGTTTGTGATTTTGAAAGGCTTTTGCATTTGCCTTTATTACTGTTAAATAACGGTCACGTCTGGTATATGCACTTTATTATACTTATACACATGCTGGCAAGCAACTCCTGAGGTAAATTTGAAAACTGCAGCCACCAGTTTCAGCCAAGCTTCATAAAGTATTTTGGCAGGTTTCTTTGTCTACATACTCTATTCACTCTGAAGAAAAGACTTAATTCCTGACCGTTACTCTACTGTGAAGTGACATATCAGTTGCTTCTTATGAGATTTGTAGTGCTCTTCGAATTAACAACCATTCTTGTTACGTATGAACGTTTTGATTGAAGTTATTAGGTGATCTTTTAGTTTCTTAAAACACTACCATTGTATTTAAAGAATGTTACAATATTATTTAAAACCAGTTTATAATGAATATTTGGCTATTTATATACAGTAGTCTTTTGCTGAATGTCTATATATTTGCATTATTTAAAGTTTGATGCATACATATTTAGTTTATTGTCAAGCTCTGAAATAACATTAGTAACCCACAATAGAAAAAAAAGAAAAGAAAAACTTGTATATTTGTTAACTTTAAGATATGTTGCACTAGAGGGAAAACTTGTATATTAATTGTGATTCACATCCCGTTCTGTCAGTTCTGCAAGTTTTAAGAAACCAAGCTTGTCAGCAGTTTTGACTTTTTCATTTTTTAGTCTTTAATTGTGACTGTTGAGGTTAGTCAGGAAATCATGGGTGCATGTCCATTGTCCATGATGGCTTTACCACGGTAATAAAATACACTTTTTTTTTTCCTAAAGAGATTGGGACTGAACATGCTTTCCTGATTGCAAACATCTTCTCTTATCAGGTATGAGATCCGGGACACACACTTGGTAGAGGAGAGCGTTATGATGGTCCTGAAGGAGAAGGCGGACTTCTCCTCCTTCAAGCCCCGTCCCTTCAACATGCGCGAGTTCTACGACCGAACAGGCCACGACATCAAGGAGATGCTGCTGTCCTGCTACTTCAGAGGCGCCGAATGCAGCCCCGAAGACTTCTCAGTGGTGAGCGTGAATGCAAACTGTGTTTCAGGTGCAGAAGGACGCCATCCGATCGGTGGAGACTGGAATGATGGGGTAATTGGGTTTGTGTTTTTCAGGTACTACTATTTTTTGTTTTTTAAAAGGTCTTTAAGTGTAATTCATAGGTGCACCAGAGACTTTACTGTCAAGGTTCCTGAGCGAAGTGGACTTGTGATCTTTAGGTCATGTGTTGAGTTGGTACAGTTGTACTGAAGCGAGCATTGCTGTTCGATTGAGATAGTGAGAGATTATTTTTAACCATGGAGTCATATCGATCTTATCCTCTGATAATACCGTGAAGAGGCCACACTTAAAAGATTCCTTTATTCCCCTGCTGATCCATGGATAAGGGATCTGGAATGGGTTTATTCGTCATCTTTAATGACATCTGTAGAATCAAAGGTTTTTTCCATATAGATACTGTATAATTTTTTTTGGAAAGCACAAATGTTGGTTTCCAAACAAGTACAGTTGGTTACATTTGGAGTGCATTTGTATAAGTGTATTTTTAATCGACACTTCGCTAATCGAACTAGTTATTTCACTGAATGCTCAAGCACTGCGATTGCTAGTTTGATTGAAGCTTTAAGACGTTATCATCCTGGTTAACGTAAATGGCTCTGATGGAAAGGCTTTTTAAAGTGTGCTGTCTCCATCGATTAGTTTAAAGAGCTGTTTGAGAGGACCGTATCGATTGTTAATAATATGCGATTAATTAGCGTTACTCTTATGAGAGATGAACACTGACGGTTTCTGGTGCTGCAGAAGACCTGAACGATATTACGATTGATTTAAAACTACTCCCAGTGCAAAGTCTGAGTTTATGTTCGATTTAATTGAGCTCTCGACATCTGAAATTTGCCAACTCAGCTTTTTACAGTCATTCATAATTGAATGCTTTGAGAAACCCGTTTTCGTTCCAAGCCAAAATCTCACGTTTTAGGCACTATAGATATTTGTAAAGTAAAATAACTGCTTTTTTCAATGTATTTAAATATGTTCTGATTAAAAACACTTCTTTAAACGACTCTTTCAATAGAGTACACTGTCTGAAAACTTTGGGGTCATTATTGAAATCCTAAACCTAATCTGCTGACCTCATGCTCGTGAATAATCAGCTCATTGTCATGCATACAGTATAAAGCCCAGTTTTAAAAGCATATGCTGAGATGTAAGCAAGCATCTGTGCCGTTTCCTTTAGTGTCCTGGTGGACCCATAAGCCCCAGCTGCTGTGAGCTCCCTGTGGTGGAGCACACGCGTGTACGAGGGGCGTTGTGCTGATCTGAGAGTGTGTTTGTGCTGATGTTGAACAGCTCAGCAGAGAGCAATCGCGCTGTATGATGAGACACACGTGAGCAGTGAAGCACCTCAACCAGCTTTACATGACACATGTGTGAGGCCTGCTGCTGTGGCTGTATATCTGCTGTCGTTTGCTCCATCTTTCTATATTTCTCTCTATTTTTTTTTTTCTTTAGATCAGTCATTTGTTCATTCCAGCATTGGCTGTTCATTCTAGGTCGAATTCTAGCTGTCGTTCGTTGTAGCTCTTGGTCGTTTTAGCTGTCTAGCTATCGATTGTTTGTTCTAGCTAGCTGTTGTTCGTTCTCTATCTCATTGAAGCTATCTACTGTCTCTTCTATCTTTCTTTCTAGCTTTGCTTTTCTGACTATCGATTAGTTGGTCGATTATCGATAGATAGAAAGCTGTAATTTTAGTTTGTTCTTTCTTTCCATGTTTTTGTTGTACTACAGCTCCGTTCTAGCTATTAGTGGTCTGTGCTAGGTATTGGTCATTGATTTTAGCTAGCATTCTAGCTATCTGCTTTGTTTTTCTGTCTTTTAGTGCTGTCCTTTCTAGTGCTGTCCATCGATTTGTTGTTTGTTCTAGCACTCATTGTAGCGATCAGTCATTCGTTCTAGTTATTTGTTCTATCTAGCATTATCTGCTGTTTTTTGTTATGTATCTTTCTGTGTTTTTTAGCATTGTCAGTTTTTCTGTGAATTGGTCGTTTAGCTCTCATTCTACCGGTCATTCATTTTAGCTATCATTCGTTTGTTGTATTGCTCTTTTGTTCTTTCATTCGTTTTGACAAATGTGTTCCATCTGTCATTTCTTTCTATCCTCTGTTTGTTCTAAAGTGAATTCATTCTAGCGATTTGTTTGTTCTACTGTTCCGTCTAGCATTCTGTCTGTTGTTTATCTCTTATTAGTTAATTCTCTATTTGTCTGTGGATCAATCTGTCCATCTGTCGTTAGTTTGTTCAAGATGTCTGTCATTCGTTCTGGGGTCTGTTTTTTTTTATTGCTGTTCTGTTATTGTTATTATTATTATTATTATTATTATTATTATTAAGCCACTGTAATGTTATTTAGCTGTTTATGTCTCCAAGAGTGGGTTTTATTTTGCATGGGTCGAAAACCGTCGAGTCATGCATCTCTTGGTAGATGTTGCACCTTTGTGGATAAAAGGGCCAGTGTACTTTAATTACACTCTCATTATATCAAGCCACACATCACCAGAAGGGTCGTTTAGCGTAGGTTCCTTTAGCAAAAGAACACTGCAACCTAAAAACAGCCCCGAGTTCAGTCGGAGTTCAAGCGTCTGTTGATGATTGTGCACATAAATCCATCCGTCTCATCCCGATGCCTCAGTCCACTGCTCCTGTGATGAAGGGTTTGAACTTCCAGAGGAGAGAATTCCCCGCGGAACTTCGGCGGAAAGTCTTTTCAAACTAGAAGTTGCCATGAAAACAAACTTTACTTTATGCTAAAGTCCCCCAGGAGGACACATTTCATTGACTAGGATATATCCACCCTGTGCAAACTTAGTATTTTTGCTACACATTACCTTTATCCTAGATGAACCGATTCCAGCAGCTTTACAATGTTACTCTAGCGATTTCTAATGCACCACTAAAACGTCTCTTGTGGGTGTTTTAACCTCATGTTGTGGGTTTCTGTAAAAGCCTTGGTTTTTACAGTCCACTGCATGATTGTTATTTTTAATGCATTACAAGGGCTGTCCATTTTTCAAATCAAACGAATGACTTAATATTCCAGTTATTTACTCAGATTAATTACGTCTATGAATCTGTGCTGAGAGAAGCTGCCAAATGAAGACTTAACAACGTTGTAGCTGCTGACTAGAAAACGTTAAGTGACATTAACAAATGACAAATATATAGTAATTGTTAGTTTTACAAAGCTTAAGTATGAATCAGAGGCATGATTAATTGCTTTTTTTCATGTATCTAATTAATTGAACAACATGGAAAATAGACAGCCCTGTGCAATATATTAACATTGTGTCAAATGACATTTTATTTTTTTAATTGCTACATATCACAGGTTAATTTGCTTTCTGTTAATGAATGTATTGGATGTTGGTGGTGCTCAGAGGAAAAAAAAAATTGCGAGAACATTTGCAATGCGAGTCTAGGCTGGAAATTAGCATTTCTGTTGTGAATTTCCTCCCACCGTGAGTGAAGTGTTTACGAGGGTCTTCAATGTGCTGCTGTCTGCTACTATCCTCCTTTTTTGTATCGTCTTTTTGGAAAGGAGGATGTGTGAATGAGTGAGTGGGTGTATTGGCTCGCGGCGTTATGGCTTTAAACCATAGATTCCACTACTGCTCGCACACACAATAGATCTCATTTTTTGGTATTCAGCCCAATATGAGTGCTTCATGTGGGTGTTGCTGTAAAGGTGACATGTTGTGCCGGTCCCTTTGGAGAATTGCAACTTGGTGTTCATGAATTTAATGTTTATTATTAGGTCATGTAGATTCACTGAGGTCTTTTCTGCTCCTCAACACCTTTTAGTATTTCTTCTGTGGCTGTGTTTGATAAGTCATGAGTTGCTAGTTTTGTTATATAGCATAGCAGAAATGTCGTTTTGGTATCAGTGACACTCGCCTTCAGTCATAAAAAAAGATTCCATTTAAATATATAAAAATATACTGTATTTATGTTGTTTCTATATAAATATGAAGATTCAAGGTGAAGTTATTGCGATCTAAAGGTATGTTTAAAAACTTTAATGTTAGGTGGGATTAATCATGATTAATTGCGAATAATTTCAGAAAAATGTGCCATAAATTAGTTTGAAAGCACTAGTTAAAACACACCCCCTGGCAACATAGTAACATCTAAAACACACTAGCCATTGAATAAGAGTGCATTATACCTCCTGGAACACCATAGCGAATGTATACAATGTGTTGAAACACCTTAGCAAAAATTCTGAAAAATAGCAACATCCCACCAGAGCATCGTTGTGGGGGTCTTTTTGACATGCAAAAGCTCTATTTTCTTTCGAATTCATAAACTCGACGTGCAGATTAATTTGGATAGAGAGACTCTGCTTCCTCTCGCCCCTACAGATGTTACATTCTGACTGATGTATGCTGGTCTTATGAATACGAGATGGGTTTGATGGACAATTCATCAGGGCTCAGCACTTCATGCATATGTGTGTTCCCATTTGATCAAACCGGCCCGTCTTTCTTCAGACCTCTGATTTTTCTTTTGTCTCTCGCTCTCTCGAAGCACTTTGATGTGAACTCAATTGTTCCGTTACTCCTACCACACACAAAAAAATACGAAACCGCTCAGACCATATTAACTCTGTTTTTGTAATTCAAGTTAAAGGAAGTTGTGTTTTTTTATTTTTTTTTATTTATTTTTTTTTTTCTTAAGATTACTCTCCCTCGCAAACAGAATCGTAGGATGGGAAATTGGAGGCCCTTTGTGAGTTTAAGTCAAAGCCGATTACTTTCACTTCCAAATAAACAGCATTTGAGACCGGCCCAAATTTGCATTTTTATGCGCGACCGAGTTAAAAGATTCCCTGCTTTGCATAGTCGCCTATTCCATCGTATTATCAGAGCCACTCTCAAGCACAATGCATTTTCATAACCATCCCACAGATTCTTGGACTTCCTGATCCACTAAATAATCTCGGAATGTAAGGAAAAAAAAAAAGATCCACATGAGTTATTCTTGTTTATTGCAATGCAATGAATGCAGCTCTTAGACCGTTTGTCTGCTTTACGAAATCAGAAAGGAAATAAAACAGTATTTTATGGCATAGTGTACAGTAAATGCCCTTTTTTAAACAAATAGCATGTTTAATAATAAATAAATATTTTGTATTCTAATATTTTGTGAATGTTTGTTACTTTTGATGGTATTTTGTTTTTTAAATATATTTAAAAAATACTTAAAATCATGTAAAGCACATTGCATGAACATTCTTGGTGGGCATGTTTTCCATAATGATCGGACTATAATTTCACAGAATCGTGCCGCGTCTCTCCTTCTCTCATTTGTATGCGGCGGGAGATGGGAGGTGATATTTCATCTTCACTATGTCAGAGGGGAATGGTAACACTGGCGTCTCGTCCAAGAGGTCAGATGGTGATCGTGCATGTCGTGCAGACATGACCCTTGCTGCTCATCAAGTCCATAACCTGCAGCTAACACACACACACACACACACACAAGCTTTTACTCATCACACATGGCTGAACCACAGATCTGAGCAGGTAAGGATTGACATCAGTGGCCAGTCTGTGGCTAATTTGTGTTTTTATGATAATGATCTCCTTCGGCAAAGCAGATTCAATCAGAACGCAATTATACGCAGTTATAATTAATGAATGTATATTGGCAAACAGTTCAGATGTATTAGAGCCGCTGAGGCTCGTACCACTCAATATGACTGAACATTATAACAGAGGCCTGTAATTAAGATCCATTTCTGTAGTGAATAATTTGTTCATTTGTACTGTACGTTTAGATTTAAGTGAAATTTAATTATTCCAATAGGAAGACATCAGGTCCATTTCAAGTAAGCAGTAAGCAGTGGTATTTTAATATTTAGCTATTGTCTTAGTATTAAATTTGATTGAGCTGTTTTAGTTTTAGTGTGTGTATATATAAATATATACATATATATATATATATATATATATATATATATATATATATAAATATATATGTATAAATTTTTTTTTTTTTTTTTTTTTTTTTTAATGTTTGATTACGCATGCGCAACACTTAATTTTTTTTAAGTTTTGTTTTTTCATAAAATAATAAAAAGTATAGTTCTGTAGCTTTGTTTTTTGTCGAAATTAAGTTAAGTTGTCGAAATGAATGTGATTCCCCTAATTATACACCAAAATAATCAAAATAGTTGATTTTAGTCCAAACTTTTAAAAATATACTTTGTAAATATATAAGGTTTAAAATCGATCGGTAGTTTGCTTGAAAATCGCAGAAAATACGTACGTTATAAGATCAGTTTGAGAATCAGACTTAATTCTCAAGGAAATCACATGACTGAAAATAGATCGAAAAGTATAATATAGAGCTGTGCTGAGGAGCATTTCCCAAAACCATCGTTAGCTAGCCATGAACGTTATTTCTGTTGAACTCTATTGGTAATGATGGAACTTGCGACCATAGTTGCTTTTGGGAAACACACCCTTGGGACGGCAACTAATTGGTTCTCAAATGTTACTTTAGAACCAGGCATTTTGACGCATCTAATTGGTTAAGCCCTCCCATCACAGTTTGTAGCCCCGCCCACTCATACTTCCCACCTGAGGTTACTGTTATCGAACCAGCCAATCCGTTTCTCAATGTCCATCTCCACAGGACTCCAGGAACATTGATAATGGGGCTTGAATCAATGAAATCTATTGGCTTGACACCTGCTGTAGCATGGGCTTCAGATTGTGTCTGGCTGTCTAACTGCTTGAAATTGGATCCACAATGCACCAGAAACATTTGCACGCTTTAAGCCCGTGTCGCTATAAGCGCTTTAGCTGCAGTTTACAAGCTCTTGAAGTTCTCCCTCCGGTGTCTTCATTCTCATTCAGGGCTCATCCGAGACCTCGGTGTTATGATTCCCACAACCCCTTTCCAGGCCAGATCAATCAATTCTCCATTACTGTAGTGATCAATTAGATCCCAGCTGGTGAATTATAAATGCAGGGCTAATGAAGAACAGGGTCATTAGGGGATAAGATGGTCTAATGTTTTACATATGGGTCCTCTGTGGGGTCTAAGCCTGGAGTGACCGCTGTGACAATATGCCAAAGAAAAGAAGTTCAGTGGTTTCGCTTTAGTTTCAGATCTTAAAGTCTTTTAGAAATGTATAATTAAAAGTGAAGAGTGGCTTGAATGAGGAATTGAGAAATTCGTTTGTACTGAGATTTTTAACTTCTAATGGAGGCTTTGGTGTAAATCCTGAAGGGAAACATCTGAGAAGTGTGAAACTTCTCCATTTACGGTTTTAAAGAACCATTGAGATATTAAAGATCTCATGTATGGCTTTTCTTTATTAATAGTGGCTGCGTCTTGTTAGGTTTGAGAGATTGATCTGCTAAGTAACGAGTGGAGCAGATTTGATATTTCTCTATGAAGGCATTGGAGATCCACAGGATGCAAAACGTTTTATTAGCATCTAATTATGTGTGATGATCACTTAATATAAGATCCAACTTAACCGAGATAAATTGTCAACCCAAAAGGTCCATGGGATATTGACTGAATTATGTATTCTGTGTGATTTCAGATTTTCTCTCCAGCCCGTGCAGTTCTGTCATGACTTGAAGCTTGATTGACTTTTTGTAATCGCTTTTAATAGACTGTGATTTCTTGGCGCATGAAGTACCACCACGGAATTTATATTATGCTTTAGTCAATTAGCGGGATTGCAATCTGAATTAAATGTCACAAGAATGTAAATTAGTACGATTAAAAAGGGTCTGTATAGAAAGTGTTTTTCTGTTTTCCACATTAAAATACAGTTTTTATTTTTAATGATCAGTCTAAAAGTACTATGACTAAGTTATTGGTTGAAAAAAAAAAAAAAGAGAATCATTTGGATCATAATGAAATAATTCTGCATTTCATGACTCTTTCTGCAGGTTGCATCATACTGGAGAAAGTATACTGTATAAGTGAGTCATTTGATTCATCCACTTAATTAGTTCAAAAAGTGATTTAATTTAATGACAAAAAAAAGTGACTGATTAATTCAACTGACTCAAAGACATTCAGCTTGGAGTCAAAAATAATAATAATCTGGAACGAGTTTGGTGACTATGAGTTGTTGAAGCATTTATTCAAATGTTATGTTCGGCAAAAAATGTATTCAGAAATTTGAAAACAAAATGACTTATTTTAGATTAAATCAAGTGACTGCCTTTTAGCGAGCCAATGAATTATTTACTCATTTGTTCAGGAATACAATTAATTTATGTTATGAGTTGTGAGTCATTAAATAAACCATTAAACTGGTTTGTTCAGTTTCTTTCTGGGATGAATCAAGTGATTATCTTTGACTAAGTGACTCTTTCAGTTTGTTCAGAAGCACTGTTTCATTCAAAAACGAATCAAATGACTGTCTATTTGAATGATAATCAGCTCATTAGAAGTGAGCTCCGTTCATGAACTGTGTTCTGACTGACATGGTCTCTACCACAGACGGTGAAAAAGATTACTAATTTACGGCTAATTTTGGACTAGAGTCTGTCTGCACAGTAGAGAGCAAAGTGGAGCCGGATCCAGCTTACACTCCCGCAGAGTCAATCGTAAACACACGCCCCTGACCCATTTTAAATTAGCCGGAAAGGTCCAAATTTTCTCTGCTGATTGCCATATAAGAGGCTTGTGTTAAAATAGGGTAAATACAACTCCAATCTCTTCCTAAAGATCCCCCAAAAAAGTCTGTCGGCACCTCATTTCGCTCCGAGAAGCTGTGAGTCTCAGTTGTCAGTTATGATGTCACTCTCCCATTTTTATAGCATCGAATAACTCAAACCAAACTTTGAAAAACAAACACCCTAACTTACATCAGCATGATAAAATCTACATCAAATGACAAAAACTATGTCTGAAAACCCAATACTTGAAGTGAAATCAAATTATTCAATGAGTGAGACATTGAGTCATTCATTCAAATGATTTGTTCAAACACACGTTCATTCAGGGGCAAGTGACCGTCTTTTATAAATTATTCAATTTTGTTCAACTGATTTGTTAAAACACTAGTCATTTATGAGTCACTCCTTGAATTATTCATTCAAATATGTTAAAAAAACAGCTCATTCGGGAATTAATCAAAATGAAGAGTTTAGCGCATAACATTAAGCTATTTCAGCAACTTTTCAGCTGAAATCATCGATAATAAAGAATTATAATCTATAATAAAGAACTATTTTCAACATTTTAGTTTAGTAACTATACTGTATAGTGCTAATCAAGAAAAAAAGTGTCACATTTACACCTGTTTTCTCCAGGCCGCCCATCACGCTTGTGGTAGGAGGTGGTTTGTAGGCTGATGGTTCACATATTTCTGGCGCACCAACAAACAATATAAAGCGTACATCTGCCATCACCAGATGCCTCCTGTATCAGGCCCTGATATGATCCATATGGTCAGACCGATTTTTCCTAGATGATTTTCCCCAGTGGGAAGGAGATAAACCCAGTCTACGCTCGCCTTTTAAATGTTGCCAGATCCCTCCCGTGTTACTTGCAACTCTTTGACATTTTTAAATACGCCAAAAACCAGGCGATTCAAAGACAAAATCGATCTAAGGAATCAGTTTAAAGCCATAAATAACGACTTCAGTGCCCGCTGGCCCTCGAAACTCTTGGTTTTTCAATGAAAACGAAGAGGGTTTGAGAATATGGAATGATCCTGAGCAGCTTATCCCTTAAATAATCAATTATGAACGCTTTGGAGAAGATCAGAAGCGCTTGCCCGGCTTTTCAGAGACAGGAAGTGTGCGCTTCAAATAAGGAAGCTGATGTGTGTGCCAGGAACTTATCATCATTGCTTTGAGGAGAGAGAGGGAGAGATGGAAAGAGAGGGGAAGTCAGGAGAGAGCTATGCAGAACATCCCTTGCATGATAAACCGTAATAATCTTCACCATCCAAACCCAAAACCTTTTAGAAAACTCCAGGTCTCCTCTGATGAGACGCTCACGTCCTGATCTGACGGTCAGAGTTTTGTTTTCTAATCGAGAAGATGATTATCCCAGCGTTATCCGTTAGTCTGGACAATATTTGCATATATTAGTGATGTGCCAAAGCGATTAGTCAGTGGGTTGTCTTCATGATTAGACAGTGACACATCAGCTGAGTTCTGAAGTCTGGGAAACTCTTGACATTTATTTTTCACGCTGAAGTGATGCTTAGAGTGGAAGTGCTTTAAAGTGGATGGTTTTGACATTGTCCTGAGGATCTTGCAAATGTTGTTTTAAAAGTGACTTTGTAATGGTTGGTTTAACTACAATATATTCTTTGAATTTGACATTTGAAAGATATGCTTTTGATAAATTACAACATTAAAAATTTTTTTTTTGTATTATTTAATTTTTTTATTCACTAATTGTTTCTTTTATTGTTGTTATTTAATATTATTATGACTTAATTATTCATAGTTAAATTACTGCTGGGCAACAATTAATTACAATTAATCACATCCAAAATAAGTTTTTGTTTATATAATATTTGTGTGTGTGTGTGTACAGTGTGTATTTATTATGTGTATATATAAAGCCACACACATGCACTATATATATTTTTAAATATTAATATGTATATTTTTATATTCGTTATTTTTATTATGTATAGATGTATTTCATATGTTAACAATATTTTTCTTATATATAATATTTGCATATGTGTGTATTTGTATATACATAATGAATATACACACTAAACACACACACATCAAACTGTTGTTTTCAGGTATCATGATTTTAGTTAGAACATACTTTTAACAATTTGCTTTGTCTACATAATCTCTTATTGTTATAGTTTCTTATTTGTTACTGCAATTACAGTAGTTTTTAAAAGAAACTCATATTTTATTCAGCAAGTGTGCAATAAATTGATAAAAACGGACAAGAGAGACATTTTAAAATGTTCTTTCAGACTTTCTATTTTGAACTGTTTCAATAATAACAATAATAATAATAATACGTTTTTTGAGCAGCAAATCAGCATATTAGACTGATTTCAGAAAGATCATGTGACTACCCAAATTGATCTTTATTTCTATTTAATTCTTCAAAAACCTCATCCAGTGATCTTTCTCTTAAATGTTTTATCGTTTATAGTCTTCTTGTTTAAGTCAGTGATATAATCTCAAGTTGTTCGGATCTGCACAGATTCGTGAAGAGTCTGGCTTTGCTCCTAATGATGGTGATAGTTTGTTCTCTCACTTTGTTTGGCTCTCCTCTCTATTTTTCCCGCCCTCTGATCTAAAACACTCACGTCTTTCAGTCGTTTCCTCTTGTTCTCGGAGCAAACTTTACGCGTCGCACTCGGTGGGTGGTTTGAATAACCTTTGCTCAAGTACTCCGTGCCAGAACGGTTTTTGGCAACCGTGAAAAGACATCTCAAGGCTGTACATTTAGCGTGCAACACCTTTATTGTGTTTTCTCTCAAAGTCTGTGAACACCAGTCTACTTATATATTTCTGAAATGATAAACTAATGTAGCAGAATTAAATGGATTGAATTCAACCTTGAACAAGTCACAGAGAGCAAAGGCTGTAATGTTGTCGGTCTGGGCAACAGGCCGCTGCTTGTGCTGGATACAGTGTGGTGGTTCTGGCTGACAGTGCTGCTAATGGATCGCCGAAATTCAGTCTGAGGAAACGGTGCTCGCTCATCCAGAACCACACGACCACTGCTGACAGAATATGACTGACGTCGGGCAGGATTTGATTCAGTCTCGACTTGTACTCAACTACATTACACACCGCTGCAGAACTGAAGCTTACAGGCTGAAAACACTTGGATTAGCAGCAGAAACATATACCACTTTTATTACTTTTATTACCATTTATACCATTTTTATTACTTGTTAAGTTGTCATTATTACTGGATATTTTATTTTATTTTATTTACGTTAAGCAAATTTAACCAGATGTGTATTATCCTGATATCTTTGTATCATATCACATTTATCAATATATTAATTGCATAACAGTTTTATTTTAAAGATTTGTTTTTACAGTTTCAAAGAACAATTCCATGCTTATTAAATATTCAATAGCACATATTTAAAGCTGCGGTAGGTAACTTTTGGCGCTCTAGCGGTTAATAAACAGAACTGCTTGCGTCTTGCGGAAGAACATCGTAGCCGGATCTACTTCTCGCTGTTTATGTCTATGAAGAATCACAAAGGTACTGGGTTACTCCGCTGCGGTACCCCCGAAGCAATCTAAAATAGTCCGAATATAAACACTTATTATAGGTGCACCCTAGTGATTCAGGACAAGCTAAAAACACGGTTTGGAAAATGGAATTCATGTTGTACTCGCTTATTATAGACGGTTTCATCGGGCGCACGCGCCTGGACCTAAGTTAACTTCCGGTCTCTGTTGTGTATATCGGTCTGGCTGCAGTGCCTTCTACAAACGCAGTTAAAGTCAAGGTGATGAGTAAACTGAAGTTGAGCTCAGGTGGTTGTGCTGCGGGATGTGTTCCAATACATTTATTTATTTTTAGAGACTCGCCACAATTTTAAAACTGATCGATTTTCAAAAAGGCTTCGTTGAATAAACATGAGTAACGTTAATACGTACTGCACGTTTAATAATAATAATTCCTTACATTTATGTTTAAATATCAAAATGAGGTACAGGTGTTTTTATATCGCTGTATTTCTGAAAGAAATACTTGCATGTTGTATGCCTGATAAAGCAGCGTGTGAGTGTACCAGCTCTGCTTTGTTTACAGCTGTTAATGTCACTGGGGAAACCTCTATTCCTCGCGCTTTATGTCTATGCTTTAAAACATCTCCTACTGGCAAAGAATGAATTTGCATTTTCATTAAGTCCGCCTGATCCACACAGCAAACATATTTTGTTTATCAAAAAATATCTACTCTAGAGGGACTTGGCTGTTGTTGTTGATTCTATTTGAAGTCTACCGGAAGTTAAGTTAGGTCCACAAAAGCGCTCATGAGCAGTAACGTTTGTTTATGTTGTTGCCGTTGAAACAGTCTATATACATTTTGTATACTTTGAACACAAAAAAAAGTTACAGACCACAGCTCTGATTGGTTGTTTCTTAACGGGAGCAGTAAAAGAAACAACCAATCAGAGCTGCGGTCCGTAACTTTTTTTTTTTACTCTAGCAGTTCTGTTTATTAACCGCTAGAGCGTCAAAAGTTACCGACTGCAGCTTTAAGAAGTATATTGGAACATTTTGAGCACAACAAAAAATATTTGTATTTAAATGTAATGTTTATCTACTTACCCCCACTTAATATAAGTGATTTTGCAGATAAACAGATAAACATCAAATTCAAAAAAAAAAAAAAAACTTTACCTTTTGATTCATATATATATATATATATATAAATGTTTAATTCCTTTTTACACTTTCAAAGATCAGTTTCAATATTTTATAACAGTTTCAGCATAGCAGCATTTATATACATATGATTTATATTTCACAAAATAAATTAAGTCACTATATTTATATAATATACTTCTATGTATATTTTATATTTGCTATAGACATTTTTATTATGTTTTTTACTCTTATAATATTTAAGATTATTTTTAAATTCAGTTCCCTGAGTCTATTTTTTTAGCCTTTTTCCACTGTTCTGTCAAAAAAGTGAACAAAAAATCGAAAACAGAAGAGAGTCGCTAGCTAACTCGTCTGAGAGTGAGCTCAGTAGATAGTGTCAGTGTGACAGTGCAGCTCTGCAGCTTTGTTAGAGCTCAAATCCGGCGCTAGCGCTCCACATTAGCTCTTTACTGCATGCACCTGCAGTTAAAAGCGCTGGGAGCTTTACTCTCGTGGATCGCTGAAGCGGCTCCGCTCCGAACAGACACCAGGCTACTAATTAGGGCCCGAACATGGTTGCCATAGCACCTCGTTGCCATGGAGGCACGGAGGGATGGCTCTGTGATGTCAGTGCTTTGTGATGTACGGCTCCGTGATGCAATGGAAATATCAAAACGGATCCGAACCAAACAGCCGCTTAAAAGCTGCGCGCCACCCGATGAAAGAAACGGCCGCTAATTGGCTCTTGAGGCGGACACTAGAGGCAGTTATTAAGCTCATGGAGTCGCCTTTTGAAGACATGAACAACACGGGATCGGCTTTGTCCCGCAGGATGGGGGAGCCTGGCAAATAGTGCTTTCTGCTTTCCTGCATCAGCTTCTACTTTTGTTTTTGTTGTTATTAAAGTTAGTGCAATTCTGAAGTACAGCTTCATTAGCGGTCGGACCTCAAGTGCATTTGCATGCATTATTGTTTTTTGTGAATTTTGCTAAACCGTGAATTTGGGCTATTGAATCCCCCCCCCCCCCCACACACACCAAGTCATCGCAATGGCAATCAGTGTCCCAATTACCTACATGCACTGTTTTTTTTTTTTTTTTGCATCATATTGTATCTTCACTTTTAGCTATATTTGACCTCAAAGTTGTAGCAAGTCTGTAAGTGCGAGACTTAACATAACACTATAAATTTTACATGATAACATCATTTAACTTATTCAATTTAGTTCATAAGGTGTTTTTATTATTTGTAATGCAGTTTTTTTTCTGCATAGGACGTTCATAGTTATATATAAGTGCGTATGTACATAGCTTTTTCTGCATAGGAAGATACGTTTTGTAATTTAGTTATTCTGCTTATATTATTTGATTTAACTTCTGCTTAGGACGTTGTTGTTGATGATGATGTTATTATTATTATTTGGCTTATAGGCAGTTCATAAAGTGCAATATATCTTATTCTGCATGGTAAAATCTTTATTTTATAAAAAAAAAATTAAATTTGGTTATTTTTGCATAGCAAGTGCTTACTCAGCACTGGAGGTTCACAATGTGTACATTTTATATTATTCCACTTAATCTGTTAGGAAGTCATATTTTATTTTATTATTATTAATATTATATCTTATAGGTGGGTTATATATTGTGTTTTTAATGTTTAGAATTTTTGTACTCTGTATAGGAAATTCATAAGGTGTATTTTATATTTTTTATTAATTAATTATTATATTATTGTTTTTATTTTGTTTTGTTTTATGTTACAAAAACTATTTATTTATGTATATTTAGTTGTCAGCATTGTCTCTTGTGTTCCTCTTTTGCCCCCCGATCCCTCCGCGTGATCCTGGTCCTGTTATGTCCTACTCAATCTAGTGCTGAAGACCTGAAACAAATGACAGTGTCCTTAAACAAATGATCCCTGCATCATTGCGTCTCTGATGCCTGTCACGCACTCCACTAGTGGTAAAATAGCTTTTCTGCTTGACTAATTTAAATGAATGAGATGCGTTACATCCGTACTTTAAGTCTCACACTTCCAATGAACTACATTAATAGCCAAAGACTAAAAGGTAATCACCTGAAGTATTTCATTTAAAACATATAATTTATTTGTTTTATGGTAACCACCAAATTGAAACTTCTTGTAAATACAGTTTCTCAACTGTTTCATTGAAAAAGTTGCATTATGGCAACAAAAGTCGCGAACAAGCATTTTGTCGTACATGACCTGAGTCATACAGCTGGTTTCTCCTCCAGTCCACACTCTTTTGTCCTCTCAGAAGTCACATTTCTGGCTAATCAAATTAATGTTTGTAGTGATAAAGTGTCTTTTATTCAACCGCCTCTACTTTTCAACTCTCTCACCCCGTGAAGCTTAGCGTCTGCATCTCTTCGGCTTTCTTCTGCTCTTATCTCTGCTCTCCACGGATATTTGTGAGCACAGAGCGAGAACAGAAATGTAAAGGCCCCAGAAATCACTTAAGTGCCTGCTTTCATACCCGCCGCTCTTAATTTGGGGACACGGTTTGCAGTGACTCTGGTCCTGGAGTCACATAAATGACTTTATTTACCGTCTGCACAATTGTGGGCGACAGAAATGAAAACGTAATATGCAGGGCCGGAGGAAAAACGCTGACCCGCTGTTAACTCAGGACTCAAGCTCTCCGTTTTCTGCTATCTCTCCTATCTGTTTCTAGGTTTACTAGCCAGTGAGGGTAAATAGCCTTTTTAGTCTGTTCAGTTCAGGCTAAATTAGCTATTTCAGAGCGGCTAATAAGTTGTTTCGTGTGTTCTCATCCCTGAAGTGCTCCGTTGTGAACACATGGTGTTTGTAGAGCGAAGCAAAACATTTGTTTTTATTAGCAGGGGGAAAACGTCCAGACGCCTGCACCAAACAATACTTCACTTTTTCTTGTTTTTCTTTTTAATTAAAAACACTGTGAAGTGCAGTAAAACTCGTAGACGGTGTATGCATATCTTTAACTCATGAACGTAGTGAAAGTAGTGAAACAGATTAAAGATGTAAATGAGCATTTCTAACATTGATTTCACCGTGTGTTGTTTATAGAAATAAATATTTCAATATAATTATGTAAAATTATCCACCAAACAAAAAACAATAGTAACTTTTCTAACTTTTATTTTTAATAATAATAATAATAATAATAAACTAATAGACTTTGTGAATTTTTAACTCCTAAACAGCCAGACAATAATTTACCTTATTTGTTGTAACTTGGTGTTTGTTTTCAAAAAGTAAACAGTTTAATAATAATTAAATTTAATTGTTTAATATACGTCATACATCATTGTTGTAAAAGTAATAGATAAATAAGTAGATAAATAAATGAATAAATAAATCATGTTTTGATAATTTTGTAAAAGTGTATACATCATTGTAATATTTCCAGCTTAAATTTAATATAATAAAAACATAATCATAATTAAAGATATATTTTAATATAATTGTGTATATATATATTATAGTTTACATAATATTTATACAAAAGTATAATTTATACATTTTAGTCTGTATTTTAAGCTGAAAATAATTCTAAATATATTAAATATATTTTTTACTTTAACCATATATTATAGTCTATACTAAATATGTTGTAGTGAGTTGTATGATAACAATAATAATAATAATGCAAAATTGTTATTATTTATTAATTTATTATAAAATATTCTAGTTAATACATCATTGTAGTATGTTGTACTGAATAAAATTTAGGCTAAAATAAAACTTGCATTTGGACATTTTGTTTTCTGCTTTAAAAAGGCAATAATGTTCCATCTAATCTAAATGTTGCTTGATTTAGAGTAATGATTTAGTCATAGCTGACATATATTTAGTCGAACAGCTGTGCTTTAAAAGTTTTAATCAAATCTATTAGTCATTGATGTCAGTCAGTTTGATTTCTCATCATTTTATCTAAATAAAACACGACAGAGCATGGCTTTTATTCATAACTCCTAGATGTTGTAGCGAACATCCCCTGTGTGTTTGCGATGGATGCCGGATATTTGATCTTTCGGTGCTCTCAGCAGCTCTGCGAGAGGAGGACGAGCGTTGACTCTCCACAGCGGGTGCCGTTGACTTTATTTGCATTTCAGCCGGAAACGGACGTGTGAAATTGGTCGAGGGCGGCCGTCTCGCGGTGAGGGACTGACTACTCAAGCGCAGCCAAGGACGAAGCTCTGAGTCTACTGAGGGAAGCTTGCGGCTGTTTGTTCAGTAAACATGCGGCCTCTTGTTTAAAACCATACAGAGGTTTTAAACCCTGTCAATTCATCCTCATACTGTAAAGAGCTGCTTTTAAAGGTGAAGGACGCTGCTGGTCAAACTCGCAGAGAAAAATGTTTTGTGCTGCTCCAGAGTATTGGTAATTCAAGCACATTACTTAAAAAAAAAAAAAAAAACTGAAACTGGGTTAGAGGTTTGATTAGCAATGAAACCAGAAAAATACAGAATGTATATGATGTTTAAAAGGGTAAAATTGACAAAAAAAAACGTTCATGTCTGGGTCATATAAAATATATGTATTCTAAGGCCTTTAAGGTTTATTTTTCATAATTAAACACATTTGTCCCTCAAGTTCTCATTACGGTTATGCAAGAAATCATATAATGTATTTAAATGGTAAAGAAGCACATGTTGAGTGGAGCTTGTACCAATGAAATGTCACTGTGGGCGGAGCTAACTTGAGTGACATGCCATAAATGATCCAAAATATGTCCGAAACAAAACATCCAGTCGCTCATCTACAGGGAACGTCTCTATTTCGTCTCGCCTGAAAGCAATCTGCATTGATTTCCTTCATCCGTGACTGTTGATTTGTACTCTGACCTCGGCAGAGCAGAATAAGAACCCAGACGGCATAGAAGACGAGACGAAATGATGCCAAGACACATATTTAGTCCATTTCACCAACACGCCCGTGTTTTCACACACAGTATATCAAACAATCAGAGTCATGGCCTTTCAAGACCTTTATCTGCAGCAGCGATAGAGGAAACGCGCGTGAATGTGTCATGGACTCGTTTGGAGATCATGAATATATTTGCATATGACATTCAGATCAGTCATGATCATCTGGAGGAGTCAGAATCCAGCTGCATTTATCGAACATGGCTAATTAAACTCAACAACGGTCTGATAAATGAACCTCCATAGTAGAGGAATATACGTTGATTTGATATTATGCGAACGTTGATGTCGGAGTGAATACTTGGAGTTATAGATTAAATATGCACGTCATGCAGCCGTTTAGAGTTTTTCTGGGGCAGGATGACGGGTTGCATGACAAGCATAAAGATGGAAATGAGGCCCATCTGAATGGACGGGCAAGGGCACATTGATGACAGATCTGTGTTCTCCGGCACAGGTTTTCTTCAGGTTTTTCACATCAAATTTAAGTCTTTTAAAGACCATTTTAAAGGGAAGGTTCAATCAAAAACTGAAAATGAACAGTTAATTAACTGACCTTCAGGCAGTAAAAGATGTAGGTGACTTTTTGATCTCTTTAGTAGAAAAGTTTAGAAGCTGAAAGTGTGGTTCTTGTTGATTCATAAAATGCAAGTCAATGGCTACCGTCACTTTGGGAGTCAAAAAAAGCATATCAGGCAAAGCAAAACTAATTAAAGTGACTCCTGACTATATATTGCGTTCTTATGAAGTGAAACAATCAGTCTGTGCAAGAAACTGAACATTGTTTACAACATTATTACCTGTAATCAGAGCCTCAGCCAAACTCATCCAGCGCTCCAGTTCCTCAAACAGTCACTGAACTGAGAAAACCGTTCGAACTCAGATCAACTCTCATGAGCCGCTGGTATGCACATGAACTCAGCACTTGAATGAAGGGGCCAAATAGAAGTGTTTATGGTTTTTCCAAAAAGTTGAGCTGATGAAAAGAAAATAGTTGGAAGATAGTTTATTCACTTAATATACTTAAGACATGTAAATCTGCCGTGTTTCACATCATTATTAGGTACTTTGATAATGCAGTTGTGTATACAATATGTTGCATCATTCCATGATTATGTAAATGAACTGGTGAATCGGACCATTTGAACCAGTTCATTGAAACAAAATGTGTGAAAGAACCAGTTTGTGTAAAAGAACCAGATTACCCTGTTTGCCTGAAGCTCTAGACTGCAGGTAATAATCTTTAAATAATGTTCAGTTTCCTGCACAGATCAATCATTTCACTTCATAAGACCTCAATATATTGTCAGGAGCAATGGGGAATAATTTTTTAGTCTTGCCTATATATGCTTTTTTGACTTTAAGTGCTGGAAGTTTGCAACCATCAAAAATGAACATCATATAAATGAAAACTGCCTAATGTTACTGAGTGAAATGTCGATCCAGGAAGTGGCAATGGACACCCCAAGCTTTTGGAATACTGAATATGATCCACTATAACATCATTCTCCTATTTAATACTGTAAAGTGCTTTACACAATCTATTGTTAAAAGCTCTATATAATAAAGGTGACTTGACTAGTATTTGATAAACACTATTTTCTTGGCGTTTTACTCATGGTTGTTTTTTATGAAACATACCTAGGTGTTGATAGAAAAGAATGTTTGAATCTAGAATAAAACAGATTTTATTGTTTAAGGTTAAGAGACTTTCTGGTTGCACTTTATTTTACAGTACCTGTACTTACATGTATTTATAGTGTACATACAGTACATCTAAGAAAGTTCTGGTAATACAGGATAACTACATGGGGTAGGGTTAGGTTTAGTGGTAGGTTCAGGGTTAGTACCTAGTTATTACATAGTTATTGTAATTTAATAATTACATAGTATGTAACAGGACCGTAAAAGAAAGTGCTAATGACTTTCTTTATAATTATGTATTGCATGTTCAGATATTCATGCAACAAAATATTCCAGGTGCCAGAAAATCGTCAAAAATACTGGCGCTGATGGGCTATTTAAGGCTTTTTATGGCCTTAAATTTGATCAAACCTAATGGAAGACTTTAAGTAAAGGCAGAAACCCTACTGACAATACTTGCATTTCAAGATTAACGCTCCGGTGTACCTTGTGTTCCCACTCATGTTCGTTACTCATTGTTCCACAAAAGTAAGTTGTAAAGTCAACAAGAATTTGCAAGCCTCATGTGTTGCGCGAAACTGAACCAGACCATTTCTTCCCCCATCTCAATCCGAAAATATCACAGAGAGCAGATCCAGGCTGTTCCTGCGGCACTCTGACTCGCTCCTGAGGCGTCGTACTTTTGTAAACACAGATAAAGTGAGCTCGCCACAATCCCTCTGCATCAGAAGCGCCAACACCTCCCATGGGACACATTCACTGCAGGACATGCTTTAGATCTGCTCTCGGAGAGGCTATATTCCAGCGCGGAGCATCCGAGAGATGATGAGCAGACTCTTGTTGGCATAACTGACACTTACATTTGTGCTTACAGCACGAACGTATGCTAAAAACACAGCTGAACTAATGTGCTCAGCAAGATTCTCGGAAAAAAAACTCATCATTCGACCAGACCGTAGTTTTTTCTAAAATGGGAAAAATATTCATGCATGCATAAATCATGCATGTGTGTGTGTGTGTGTGTGTGTGTGTGTATGTATGTATAGTGCATAATTAAATCAAACGTGCACAAAATATTCAGATTCTGGAGTAATACAGATACAAAATCTGACTCGGCACTGCTTCTCCCTTAAATTAACTATCGTCTCCATTTCCACCCCTTTTGTTTCTTCAATCTTTTTCCCGCCAACAATACAGATTTCTCACTTCTGAGATTAGCTCGTACGGAAATAAACCTGTCAGACCATCATCGTCTGCTTTCCATAGATAAACAAATACACATATTGTCATTAGACGTGGTGTCGGAGAGCGATATGTGAGGAACCAACGAGAAGTAGAAGTCATTTTATTTGAGAGCGTGGGTCTGTGCCGCCCACTCTCTCGCAGTGATTTGTAACCTCGCCGAGGAACATCTATTGTGACTGTCAGGCCAACTTTAATACAGCATTACTTTCCTATATTAGAAAAACTCTCGCGCACACACACATGTCAGAGCTACTGCCGCTCTGGTTCAAGCATGAAATATAATACAACCTATCAGCCATTCGGCCGTCTGTAGAGAAACAGACAACAGGGCACAGATAACCAGATAAACTTGCTATTTTATAACCAAGATACAATTATGAGAGAAAAACAGCTTAAGTTGTGAGCTTGTGAATTGTATTAGAAGAGAAAAGGGCACCATGGCAATTTTTTATCAACATTACTTTTATATAGTTACATAAAAACGAAGGTAGCACAAAATGTGGTCCAAATTGTTTAGTTTTTTTTTATTAATCGGTTGAAATGATTGGTGATTTATCAAGCAGAGGAGTCTTTGATCAGAATCACGGTCTGAATCAGCCACTAATTCACTAAACTGATGGGGAAGGTTTGCAATTACGCACTGCTGTTGTTGGATGGATATCGCAGGGATCTGAGGGTCTAACTGGCTGAGGTTATAAAAATGTTCTGTGCATGTCATGACTGTAAATGCAGTGAAGGCACAAAGGCCTGAGGTGGAACGTGAGAGTAGTGCGACTGAAACAGCCTGACTGAGTGCAGTAACGGCGAACTGACCAGTGATAAACGGCCTGCAGTTTGTTTGGGCTAACAACGTTTAGTAGCTCCCCAAGGAAATTAGAATACGGTTTTGTTTTGCTTTTTATACCAGGTGAAAAATTATTCAGACAAACTATTGTAGCGGTAGAGATGCTGCAGGACACAACGAGATGCTAACTAAAATGAAACGAGATTAAATCTTGTTTACATTTTGTCTTATGATGATGGTATTGCTTAACGTTATGGAATTAATGTCTTTAACTTCAGATAAATGCTAACTTTAATCCAGGTTTATGCAACGTTTTCAGTTTTTCACTTCGAATGGCGGTTAGCATCACTTAGCATTAATCCATTGTAATGTTGCCCTTCTGAGAGTTAATGTTGTTTTGGTTTTCTATTTTATATATATATGTTTGTGTGTGTGTGTGTGTGTGTGTGTGTGTGTGTGTGTGTGTGTGTGTGTGTGTTATTAGCCAGCATTCTAACTGACAAACCTGGGTTAAAGTTTACCTTAAGCTAATAAAAAATAAATAAAAAAATGTGTTAATTCAGAGTTTTGTATAATGTGCCAGCCCAAATGTCATTTTTTCATGCTAATTTACTTCCAGTGCCTCCAGTCCTTTTTTTAAAATTCTGTCAGTGTTCCTTTTTCCCTTCATCTCTTCAAGCCCTGCCAAATGACACCGCGATAAAAGTTTGACGGCGTAATAAAAGGCCATCAAAAGTGAGGCCAGAAGCGGAGAAGTTGTGCGGTCTCACATCCAAATCATGTTTTTAATGCTCACTGGCAAAAGACATTTAAAAGCTGTAAATGTCAAATTAGTGATGATGGAAAATGCCCCACGTTGGGCGCCATATCCTTGGGAAATTTACCCCAAAACACCTGAACCAGCCATATATATTTGACTTTGATGTCGACGTGTCTCATCTACAGTACATTCATGATTAGCAGATGAGTTCGTGGGAATATTACGGTCTTGTTTCTAGCAGTGATGGGACGTGGTTATTAAAAGCCTCCAGACCAGGGTTTCATTAATATACAGCCAGCTGCTGAAGATATCGAGTGAAAGAGCGATCTAGCCGGCATCATGCACCCAATACCCGAGTCGATAGCACATCCTGAAAGCACTCGCGGGACACATGACTCCTTCCTTGTGGCAGACGCGCTATGCTAGGCAATTAAACACCTCGGATAGTGCTGGCAAAACAAGAGCATTTCCAATGAATGTTGCTGTTAATGATCGGCCACGTGAGGAGTCGACTGCGGTTACACTATGAGAGCCAGCCGCACCGATCTACCATGACACATTTGATTATTGATTGGGGATGGCTAGAGGAATCACGGTATCCCTCTTTAAGAATTAATGACTTAATGGCCGCTCTGCAAATCCACTGCTTACGGTGCTGTTTCTGTTAGATTGCTCTCCGCTCCTTGTCTTGTGGCTAAATATAATATTATCGAAACCTCAGCCTCAGGGATTAGCCCTTCACCTGCTGAAGCTTCACTGACATTAGAGTTTGTGAATAATCAGTGATGGAGGGCGTTTTCTCTTTTGCATGTAGATTACACCGTTTTCTTTTCACATGGTTGTGTTGGATCACTGCTTTAGTTTTAGACTAAGTAAAATGTCCTTGTTTGTTTTAATCATATTTAGTCAACCTTATCTTATTTAGTTTCAGTTAAAATTTTGTCAACTAAGACATGCACAATTTTTGGTCTAGTTTTCGTTGAAGAAAACTTGTGGTTTTAGCAATAAGATTATTATTAATTAATCAAGCAGCAGTATTAATTTTGGCAGCCATTTTTTATGTAATCTTGGTCTTACTCGAATGTCAACCTTGTCCTGTTTTTGTTTAGTCGAGGTTAAGTCAATGAAATGTTTGAGCAAATTAGTCAGATCTTAGTCAATGAAATCCTAGTCACATTTTTAACATGCTGTATAATGTAAAATTATAATCGTAATGATTGTTGTCGTTTGGGAAATTAAGACTCATAACGGCCTATTTTACCTCATCTAGTGTACTGATTTAATTATAGCTTTTTATTATGTAAATAAATTATCAAAGATTATTGTATTTCTAGATTTATGAAAAGTGGTAAAACAAACAACAGTGAAATGATGTGTGGGCTGATAGACACTTTCATTTTGGTCGCTAAAATCCAACACGTTTGTTGCTGTTTTCAGATCATGGACAGCGGTTCTTCCACAGTGAGGAGCGAGCGTGTGCGCATGGTTGCCAGATTGCATAAAATAAGCAAAACACCGGTCAGAAAATGAATGCTTGTAGCAGCGAGTGAAGTTCTGGTTCAGGGGTTAGAACTCTTCATATCTGGCAACTGAACACATCAAAGCTCAAGTGTACAGCAGTGCGCAGTAATATTATGTCTTTTTTTGACGCAAATAAAATGAGTTTTTTGGTAAAGTTTTAATTTCTTAAATACATTTCAGTCTTGTCTTATTTTGTCAACTAAATTGAAATTCGATTAAGTCAGTTATCATTTATTGACCTTGGTGTCATTTTGTCTTCGTCTCGTTTAAGTCAAGGGGGAAAAATACTATTTTCGTCATAGTTTCCGTTAACAAAACGAACACTAATGCTCACTATGGTTGTATAAGCCAGATATGTTTACTATATTTGTAAAAAAAACTAGGAAGTTTCATCCTACTGCTTTAGGTGTTTGTTGCATAATACTATTATTTATATTACATAATAAGGTATTATTTCTGAACATATCCACAGAGTTTTTCCTAGCCTCAGGTGGTCCCATCTATCGTAGGACTCGTAGATGGTGGGTTGGCTTGAGTTTAGTGGGTTCATGCTTCACTTTGGTTTGCTTTTCCTAGTAATGAGCTACACCAGTGTATCTGAAGCCCATCCAGCACCATGAACTCCCAGATGAGAAGGTGCAGCTCCCATCAACCAGAGTGTATCATTACTGCAAAATTACACGACATCTTCTCGGTATGACCGTTTCCCACGTGGGCGGCTCTGTTTGTTCTAAAGGCTTTTGATGTTAATAATCTTCATTCACAAGACCCGAGAAACTGGGTCGACGTGTAATCACGGCAGATCTGCACTCTCGTCTCCTTGTATTCAGAGTCTCTTTGTACTCGTTCTGCACCTGTTGTGAGGACCACGCCGGGCACATTCAGTTAGCGGCCAGCTTTTCTTTTTTAATCAATCAAAGCTGTAGGTTTCTTCACAATGAGCTGTAGTTCATTCCACTTTAAGTGTGACGGATTTCAGGGAGACTGAATCATTTGGTTTTTACGGTGCACATTGCGGGGCTACTCTTCAAGCGTCCCGATTAAAGGTCAAGCTATATTTAAACTAAAAAGACTTTAGATTTTATGCCAGGCACTTGCTCATAAGTGCGCAGCATAAATACAGTTCGCTTCGCAGCACTCAATGCCATGATTAGGTGAGAATTAACATGCTGGTTTTCCTCCCTACGACTTCTTTTATCGCTTCCGAATTATAATTATACGCAAGAACCGGAGACCGACCCAACTTCCTTTCCCCGCAGCGTGATACTATCTACGGCTCTCCGCATGCACATCGCGGGCCTTACAATGTCCTTTCGTGTCACTCGGGCCAGACGGGCGTAGAGATAGAGACTCTGCTGCCCCGGTGTTAATTAATCAGAGCAACGAGATGACCGAAAGTGGCACATGTATTTACGACATTCATATTCACTCCACCCCAATTCCCTGTTTAATATGGATAGAGGGATTTAGAGAAAGTTTCACGGCCCTCCAGTTGATGAGTGCTCGCGAGGAGATAAAACATGCGGCGGTACATAAATTAGAGTCACTGACTCTCTGCTAAGCCTCTGGCTTTGCCCCTCCTAAATCAGAGAGCAGCTGAGGACCTTCGGCGCTTGATCATGCGCGAGATGCGTCCGTGATAATATCCAGGCTATCAGTCTTGTTCTGCCGACCTCATTATTGCCAAAGGGCCCTCTGATGTCTTAGTTGTCCGTCAAGCGGGCACTTTGATATTCATGCATCGGGACGCGATTGGCATGCGGCGCCAGGTTGAGGTCCTTCGTTTCTCATTTAGCTCGAGCAGACACTGCTAACCTCCTTCATCCGCCTTGCTACCTCTTGGACGGGGTGGCGAGACTAATAATTCATTCCTTTCATGTCGACCTGGTGAGAAGAAGGTGCTTGGCTTTCTGATTTCATCTGCACAAGTGTCTTGCACAAACGACTGGCATTCCTCCCGTTTTAGTCAGCCTTTTAGTGGCCAATGAGGGCTTTTGTCTCAGTTTGAAATGCTGGCGACGTAGGCACATGCCTTGTAAATGCAGGGAGGATCCTGCTCTGAAAGTCATATGGAGATTCCCGATAACAAAGTCTTCTTTTTTTAACATTGCCATAATGTCACTTGTTGTCGCTTGGGTATGTGGGTTGGTTGCTTGGCTGCTATGCAAGTTGTGGTTGCTACAGTGCTATAAAATCTATATTTTAGCATTTCGCTAGGGCGCCCCTAGTTGTTGCTAATATATTTTGGGTGATTGCCAGGTTTAATGTGTTCAAAGTATTCTGGTATGTTTTAGGGTGTTTAGGAATCAGTCGTTTTAATTGCATTCATGCTTTAGTTCAGAAGGGGAGCATTTTTGTTCCTAGGAAACATTTCTCTTTTTTTCTTTTTCCTATGCCCAAGTCCTGGGCCGTTGTCACCCAGAGTTCCTGATTTACTTCACTTGGCTGCTGAAGTGCATGCTAGTCATGTGGATGTGAGAGGTTTCTGCCCTGCTTAACACCACGGGAGAGTCTGTGTTCATAAAGCATACAGCCGACTTCTGCAGGAGGAAATGAAGACGGCCTGCCTCTGTCTTACAGCCTCGGGGCGCTGGTTTAAAGACATGTGGAGATGCAATTAAAAATGTATTACACCAAAAAATAGTACTAGATCATTACCATTCACACTTTTAGCTTCCATATTTAGACATATTTCTGAGTGAATGAGTACTACTGACTGTATAAATATTGAGTAAAGCATTATGGGTGTTGTAGTTCCAGCTGACAATGGGAAACCAGGGTGGTTTAATTAAAAAATACATTTTCTTTCTTTCCTTTTTTTTTTTTTTTTAGATTTGTTTGTGTGTGATAGTTTTGCAGACTGCTTGTGTGATTTATGTTGCGGAGACTTAATTGAATTTCACACATGACTTTACTGGGGCACACGGGGCGTAATTACTCACCTAATCGCCTGTGAACGTGAAAACCAGTAGCAGGGAAAACTGCAAACGACTGAAAATGTGGTGAACATGCCATTGCTCCCATCCCAGAGGACGCTGGTGAAATACAGACTGGTAACTAGTGTGTGAGAGAAAATGAGTTATACATACAGAAGGCTGAAGATGGCTTCAGTTTGGCTGAAGTGCTTATTTCCAGGGAAAGTGTGTTGGCTGAGGACATGCTCAGCTGAAATGGGGATTCGGCGTCTCAGGGAGTTGTACAAAGCTTCAAATCCTTCCAAACCCATAATCAGACTGAATGTGTCAATCAGTTGGCCAGTCCAGACACATTTTCTTGATCGTTTCTAAAGGAGGCAGAACAATTTTTTTTTTAAATTGAGATATTTTGATAGACGGATATTGTCAATACTGATAGCCAGATTTAGCAAAAAAATATATCTATGTTTAAAATCACCACCACTGTGCGAATATGTATGAGTGTTTTTTTTAACACATTGATATCCAGTTTCCTGGGGTGTTTTGTGTGGCTGCAAGGGGGCAGGATTGGGAAAGGTCCTCAAGCCAGGACTCGAACTATCAGGGCCAACTTGTTGTTTTTAACATTGTGTTTTTAGCAAGTTTGTATGTAATGTAGCTGAATTTGCATTTGTTAGCAGGTTGTTTGGGGTGTTCTTGATAAGCCGCCTCCAAAGGTGTTTCAGAAAATTTGGCAGTACACCAGCCCAGGACCCCCACATCCAGTATCTTCCCCTGCAAGATCGTCTGAGACCAGCCACCTGGACAGTTGCTGTAACAGTTGGTTTGCATAACCAAAGAATTGCACAAACTTAGAAACCGTCTCATGGAAGCTCATCTGCATACTCGTCGTCCTCAATGGGGTCTCAAACCGGACTGCAGTTCATCGTTTTAACCGACTTGAGTGGGCTAAGATTTCACAGGCCACAATCAACCTGATCAATTTTATGCGAAGGAGATGTGATGAGGCAAATGGATGGTTGATTGCTCTGCGTGAGGCAAATGGTGTTCACACCAGATACTGACTGACCCCCCAGATCCCCCACCTGTGCAATAATCATGCAGTCTAATCTGCATCTTGATATGCCACACCTGTGGATGGATTATCTCTGCAAAGTAGAAGTGCTCACTAACACAGATTTAGACAGATTTGTGAACAATATTTGAGAGGAAACAGGCCTTTTGTGTACATAGTTTAGGTCATGAAAAATGGGGGCAAAAACAAAAGTGTAGAGTTTATAGTTTTGTTCAGTGTATATATACATCTGCCACTGTCACAGCCCTAGTCACAGGCTTCTAATTTTTTGCTAATGTGTTTTAAATGGTTTTTAGAAGTTAGCAGGTATGATATGGGCCTGATAAGGGTTTTATAGTATGCTAATATATGGTTTCTGGGGACTTCTGGGTGATTGCCAGACTGAAATTGGATGTTTCCAGAGTGTTTTTAGCATGTTGTTTTTTGGTTCCTAAAAAACAGGTGGTTGCAAGGTTTCTGGGAGGTTGCTAAGGTTTTTAGCACTTTGCTATTCTTTAATGTTTGCTCTGAGACAATCAAATTCATAACCAGAAGTCGGGTACAGTAAACAAAGGTGTATTTCATCTCAATGGTACCATAGAGAGTGCGTTTTATGTTTATTGTCCCATACTTTCAGTGCCCTGATATCAGCGACGATATTATCTTCATAATGGCCCTAAAAAAGATTGGTCATTATCATCTGAGCACAGAGGCTCATTAAAATGAGAGAGCGGGATGATGATGGCATCACAGAGGGTCTTCAAGAAACACAATCACGACTCGTTCAGCTCCTCGTCCCTGCTGACGGTAATTGAAGTGACCTATGATGGCATGTAGATAGCGCTCTCTTCACTGAGGGTTTGTGCAGATGAGATTGTTGTTATATCTTCTCGAGTGCTAGTCTGGAGGGTGGACCGCATCACTACAGGCTCTTATTTCTGCTGTAATATTTCAGTGACTCCCCCATCTTTGCCATAATAGCATCTGTGTTTTTCTTGACTAGATGATGATTGTAGAAGAACAAGACCATTTGTGCATATCCAAATTGACAAAAAAAAAAAAAAAAAATACTCATATGAAGTTTTAATTTGGATGTGTGTGTTTATATGACCTCAAAGAGATTTGCTACCCAAGCTTTGTTGGCGGTTTGTTGCTCGGCCAGAACAGATGGATGTGTTTGTTTTAGGTTTGAATGTGGACACAATAAATGACTCACAAGCATCAGTCTTCAATTCAGTATGTTAAACCGACAACTGTTACCATGTAGTGAACACATGGCCCGTGAGGTTTGTTCAAGACAACATGAAGGTGCTCAGCGTTGCTCATTCACAACAGATTTCTAATAACTTAATGGAGTTTAATTAAAAATATTTTACATTTAAAAGGTATTAAAGATATACTAAACTATAAGTGTTAAAGTACATTGAATTAAACCTTTTGAAAATTTGATTATTATTATTATTATTATTATTATTCAACTCTAAATATTCAACTCTTAATTAAGTTTGCTATGTGTTTGCTTGACTGTTTTGTAGTCAGTAGGTGGTTACTAGAATGTGAAAATACTTGTTTATTAATTAAAAGTTATTAAAATACTAGACTTTTTATTTTTAGAGGTTGCTAGGGTATACTGGGTTGTTGCTATGTAGTTTTGTGTGGTTATTTGGTGGTTGTTAGGGTATTCTGGGTGGTTATCAGGCTGCTGTGTAGTTTCTAGGGTGCTGGTTGTGGTTGTTAGGAGTGTTCTGTGTTTGCTGGTTGTCAGGGTATACATGGTGGTTGCTAGGGTATTCTGGGTGGTTGTCAGGCCGTTATGTGGTTTCTAGGGTATTCTGTTATTACTAAGTGATTGTTAGGAGTTTTCTGTGTCATTACCATAGTATTTTGGGCGGGTTTCAGCCTACAATATGGTTTCTAGTGTGTTGAGTTGTTACTTGGTGGTTGTCAGGCTGCTATGTGGTGTCTAGGTTGTTGTGTTGTGATTAGGTGGTTGTTTAGGTATTGTGGGTGGTTGTCAGGCTGCTATGTGGTTTCTAGGGTGTTGTGTTACTAAATGATTGTTAGGGTATAGTGGGTGGTTGTCAGGATGCTATGTGGTTTCTAGGGTGTTGTGTTGTTATTAGGTGGTTGTTAAGGTATCGTGGGTGGTTGTCAGGCTGCTATGTGGTTTCTAGGGTGTTGTGATGTTACTAGGTGGTTGTTAGGGTATTGTGGGTGGTTGTCAGGCTGCTATGTGGTTTCTAGGGTGTTGTGGTGTTACTAAATGATTGTTAGGGTATAGTGGGTGGTTGTCAGGCTGCTATGTGGTGTCTAGGTTGTTGTGTTGTGATTAGGTGGTTGTTAGGGTATCGTGGGTGGTTGTCAGGCTGCTATGTGGTTTCTAGGGTGTTGTGTTACTAAATGATTGTTAGGGTATAGTGGGTGGTTGTCAGGATGCTATGTGGTTTCTAGGGTGTTGTGTTGTTATTAGGTGGTTGTTAAGGTATCGTGGGTGGTTGTCAGGCTGCTATGTGGTTTCTAGGGTGTTGTGATGTTACTAGGTGGTTGTTAGGGTATTGTGGGTGGTTGTCAGGCTGCTATGTGGTTTCTAGGGTGTTGTGTTGTTACTAAATGATTATTAGGGTATCGTGGGTGGTTGTCAGGCTGCTATGTTGTTTCTAGGGTGTTGTGGTGTTGTTACTAGGTGGTTGTTAGGATATCGTGGGTGGTTGTCAGGCTGCTATGTGGTTTCTAGGGTGTTGTGTTACTAGGTTTTAGTTAGGAGTGTTTTGTGTGGTTGTCAGGCTACTATGTGGTGGTATGTTGCGTTATGTTTCCCCTGTAGCAGGAACTAAACATTTTAGTTTAGTTAGTCTTTGTTTACTGTAAACTCATACTGTATGTCCTGTGTGACTCTGATCTGTCAGGACCACAGGCGAATGATATCACAGGCCTTTCAGGAAGTGACATCAGCCGCTAATGACCCACAAAGGGCTCTGGAAGTGCAGTGTCATGTTGCTGAGACACGCTGACCGTAAGCGCTTTTATTCACAGGCATATTAAAGTGTTATCGATCTTACAGATATTTAATATATTGAAATTTGACAGAGTGGCTGTTCTGCTCTGACAGGTTAGGAAACCATGTCTGTTTGGTGGATTCAACTGGGACAGAGTTGGCATAACCTGTGGGAGCGCTAAACGCTGACCGCAGCACTTTAAACTAGATTTACGATCGTCTTTACAGTGCGCTGATTTCGTTAGCATGCGCAGGACTCTTCCCTTTAGTGGAGGAGCTTTAGAAACCACAGATTAGATGTGAACAATCACTCTCCGTCCGTCAGATGTTATTTACACTCAGATAAAAACAAGAAGAGACACTCGATGCAGAACAATTGTGCTAAAGTCCAGCGTGGATGACACAATGCACAGAACGCAGCACTTGCTCTTTGTGTCTGATTTATTTGTGATCCTTGTGCAGTTTGACTCTCCATGGGAAGGAAAGTTGTCAGCTTGACCTTTACTAGCAACAATCATTACGCCACAGCTGAGTGATGGTGCGGTGGTTTCAGCACACTTGTTAAGCAAACACCTCTGTGTTGTTAGTGGTGTTCTGACTGTAAGTGAAGGTCATATACATAATGAAGGATAAATAAAAACTATGAAAAAAACCTCACTGTGAATCAATTATTTTTAGCTTTGTTAAAATTCATCAATTATATTGTTATGTTTAAATAATTTAATAATTAAGGAAATACTGTTATTAATTCATACTTGTATTAATTGTAAATGTCACCATTACAAGTAATATAAGTGTGTATATATATATATATATATATATATATATATATATATATATATATATATATATATATATATATATATATATATTAAATGTTTATAATTACATGGGATTTTTATGTAATATTTTTATTTTATATAATTGTACTTTTTGTTTCTTTTTTATATGACATTTGTGCATTATAACTGCATTGTAAGTTCATTATAATTGCATTATAAATGTACTAATTATTGATGACAAATCAACCGATTTAATGTCAAAGATTGCCACTAAGACAGCATTTATCCGCTACAAACATATACTGAACAAAATTATAAACGCAACACTTTTGTTTTTGCCCCCATTTTCCGTGAGCTGAACACAAAGATCTAATATTTTTTCTATGTACAAAAAAGGCCTGTTTCTTTCAAATATTGTTCACAAATCTGTCTAAATCTGTGTTAATGAGCATTTCTACTTTTCCGAGATAATCCATCCACCTCACAGGTGTGGCATATCAAGATGCAGATTAGACAGCATGATTATTGCACAGGTGTGCCTTATTTTTTCTTCATTTTTAAATAGTTTTAGTTGATGATAATCCTGTGACCTGGTTGCATAAACATCTAATACTTCTATAGAAGTCATTATTATTGAGCTCTATTCTATTCTATTCTATTCTGTTCAGTCTCTCTGGCTGTGTGGTGTGTGTTTGTCAGTGATGGATGACGCTGAAGCGTCTGCTTGTTTGCAATGTGGGGGTCAGTGATCTGCAGAAGGTTCTAGATCAGCAGTCTGGATCTGTATTTCCGTTCTCTGAGGGTCTATTGGGGCTGTGTGGGTTTGGTCATTGCTTCCATCATCTTTCCCTATAGTCCTTGTGTGTGTGTGTGTGTGTGTGTGTGTGTGTGTGTGTGTTTCAGCATGTGTCCTTTGGGATGAATCCTTGTGGGCATTTTACATTAAAGTACGGTAGATTGCAGCAGCCCGCCGCACGCACACCCCTGCATCATCTATTTCTTGCCTTCGCTCCTTCCTGTCAAAACGCAGTGTCCCACGGGGAAAAGAAAAGAAAGATTAAACAGAGTGAGGAAATAATTGAGAAAAAAATAAGGTTGTGCTGGAGAAAGAAATAGTAGAAGTTATTATATTAAAACATGAAAGGGAAATGAAAAAGAGGGGAAGCGCTGAATTCTGGAATGAATTTCACAGACTGATCATCTTGAGAACTTCATTCAGAGAAACACATGTGAAATACTCATATTTAACAAACATGCTAAAAAGCAGCTAAAAATTGGTACAGGGACTCTTTTTATTTTCTTTTTTTTTTTAATAATACATAATTCATCCAGCATTGGCAGGTGTCTCATTTGATTCAGTGTTATTTTAGTATTATCTATACACAATTTAGTATTTATTTATTTATTTGTTTATTTTTACTTGCATACATACACATACATTAATTTAGTCATTTTGGTGCTTCAACCTAAACTTATTTTATTTAGACGCCACATTAATGGCAACATTTTCTCAGTTTTGTTTAGGCACAAATTTGAAGCTCATTTTACTTTTATTTAAGCTATATTTCATTTGGCAAGAAATGTTTTTAATAGTTTTATTCAACGGTAATACACTTCTGTCTGTTGCATAAACATCTTAAATGACTTGAGACTAGTTTTAAAAGTTACCCGTCTTGACCATGTTTTATTTTATTTCAAGTGTTTTCATTTTAGTTAACTTTAAAAAAAAATTTAATGGAATAATAATAAAGTCATAAACATTTATTTCAGGCAAAAGATTAACCTGATGTTTCTAAAAAAAATAAAAATAAAAATTCTAAAACTGTACAGACATTAATAATAATAATATTAATATTAATAAACAAAAGAAATTATTTTTATTAATAGCACTTATTATACTACAAATGAAAACAGAAATTTATAATAAAATCAATAATAGGATCTCAGTGATGCAAATATAAAACTATGACTTTTTTTTTTTTATGGCAGTTGTTTACGCAACTGGCTCCTGGTTTCGTTATCCTAGAATGGCTCTGAATGCCTCACAAGATCCAAATATTTTCACCTGGAATTGCCTGTTCAGCCTGAAGTGACATCAAAATCCCTTTAAGAGAGGTCAAAGTTCACGGAGTGGGATGTAAAAGTGCTCTGATGCCATTTATTTTAACATTATGCTTGGGACGAGCGAGGTGCCTGTCCTCTCTATGAAGCGCAATTGTCCCTGAGTGTCCTTAAAATCACACGTTCATGTCTAAACCGTTATTTTCACTTGTGTCTCAGACTCCCATCACCACCTGAACGCCTGTAATTATGGTCAGCTCTGCAAATCAAAATACTTTTCTACACACAGAAATCCAGAAATTATAAACTGGATCCAAGATGAGGTGAAACTAAAATAAGTACAAAACAGTGACTCTGACACATTTTACTCCTGGAAAAAGTGGCATATGTTACATTTTACGTTTCCTCTTTAAATCCTTCCACTGAACGAAATATAGTATAAAACTAAATGCACATTAGACATACCTTATATACAAGTGGGAGTAAGATTATTATTTAAATAAATAAATATATTATTTTATATTATATTATTTCTTTAAATATCTAGCATCAGTAATTCACATTTTCAAGGTTTTTAAGAAAAGCTTAGGCTCCCCGAGGCAGCATTTATTTGATAAATATAGTTAAAACTATTTTACAATTTTAATTAAAATATCTTCTATTGTAGTCAATATTTTTGTCAAGTCTTCAGAGTCACATGATCCTTCTGAAATTATTCTAATATGATGGTTTGCAGCTCAAGAAAATTCTTTATCGAAATTGAAACGAACGAATGAATGTCTTATCACTGTAAAATATCACTATTAAACAGTAGTATTAAACATTTCTTTTGTAATATCTTGCTATGTTTCTAATATGCTGATTTTCTGCTAAAAAAAAAATATAATCATTGTTGAAACAAACAAATACATAAGCAACCAAAGACATAAATAAATAAATAAATATACAAACCTTTTGCCTCATTGAAGAGCAGTATTTTTTTCTATTTCAAATAAATGCTGTTCATTTGAGATCAAAGAATTCGGAAATAAAAGTTTATGCAAAAAAACATGAAGCACAAAAACACAACTGTTTTTATCATTGACAATAATCATAAATGTTTCTTGAGCAGCAAATCATCACATTAGACTGATTTCTGAAGGATTCACATCATAATAATAAATTACATTTTACCATATATTCAATTAGAAAACTGATGTTCTAAATTGTAAATAATATTATTTAATTTGACAGTATTTTTACTCAAGTAAATGCAGACAGGGTGAGCATAATAGACCTCTTAAAAAACATGAAGAAAAAAAAAAGTAGTTTTTCATACATTTGGCCTGTAGTGTATCTGGATTTGGTTTGCCCACGAACAATGGCTCTGTATTTTGCGTCTGATATCCCGGAGCGCAGCGATCCGTTCAAGAGCTCATCTAAAACCTCGCAAGGTCCTTTTTCATTTCCCAACAAGAGCAATACCACCGTCCTCGTTCAGAGCCCCGAGAAGTCAAAGCTCTGTTTAATAACCTCATATTCTCCAAACAAGCGGATTACACGCGGCAGCGGCTTCTTTCCCCGCTACAGATACATCTTCATTTCCAGCTTCCAGCTAGTTTCACCCGTCCTCGGCTCCCGCTTATGCACTCGCCGTTGGATCCCTGTACAATTACTCTCGTCTGAAGGATTGTGGCCGTGGCTTATTGCTTTTTAAGCATTGAGGAATGTGCGGGGATGAGGCTTCGCGCGGGAATAGAGGTCTAGACGGAGGCCGCACCTCTCATATTGCATACTTATATTGTCATCAGTGCCTCGCGTTATCAAACGCCAACAAGAAAGACTTCAGCCACCCGAGAGGAAGGAGACGGAGTATTTAATTTGAGGAGATGAGAACAAGACCGTGGAGGGGCGGAAGTGTAGTTCGTTCAGTATGCTGGACTATTTTAAGATCCTGAGGACCAGTTGAAATCATAACGGTGACTGCTCATGACTGTAGTTTTAAATATTTTTCTTCCTATAATAGAAAAAGGTATTGGGCAAATGTGAAAATAAAGTTACCCTAGAGTCCTTAGCATAAGCTGCCTCATTTTGCAGCATTTTGTTATGGTACTTGTTGTTTCGTAAAATGTTCCTGTTGGGAAGTCTAGTTCATTTTTGGGAAACAGTTCATTCAGTTTGTAGGTCATTTGAATAAATGATTCAAACTACTTAATACAACTGAATGGTTTGCAAATTAAATGTATGGTTTTAAGATCAAATAAATACATTTTCTGTTAATAAAACACACTTTTCTAAAAGATTTGGGTTGACTAGATCTGGAAAATCTGAATCGTTTTCAGGGTCGGTGCCAGGACATACGAAACGAGGGGGCCTCGTTGTGTCACTGGGGGGGCATACCTCCACAGCAGATATATTTTAACAAAAATAACTTAAAAGTAAATTACATTTTAACATTTTTAGCATTTATTGTACCATATAGGCCTACTGGATTCTTATTTCTGTGCCACTGAGACTATGATTTAGAATGTTCAGTGGCGTCACAGAACTGCCAGATTCAAACAGCTTTCACGCATTGGCTGCACTGAGCCAGAGACGGACGCGCTCAGAGCTTGTCATATATCACAATTTATATGCAGTGTTTTCAACCACATAATGTTTATTTCGGTTTCATATATTTAAATATGCATAATCACTAGTAAAATAATACATTGGTAGTTTGTAAAATACACACATATGTCTATGGAAGCAGCAAAATATATAGATTATAGATCAAGAAGAATCGGAATATCAGATAGTTGACATGGTAAGAAAGTTTACATATATATTTTAATAAAAAAGAAAAACTAAATAAAACGAATAGCGATACATCTGTTAGTTCTTTTGGCTGCTGTGTCACGTGACAATCATGACGCGTCGCCATGGAAACAAGGGGTCATTTAAAATATTTGAACTTACGCGTAAAAGGGTTGATTTTAGAAATATTTATATTTTCTAAGTAAACAACAATATCCAAGTTAATTAAACATTTTTATTGAGACTATAAAAAATAATTCTGTATCTATTTTTAGGTGGCTACGCCACTGATCCAAAGCACTGAAGTACAGCCTGCGTAGCTCAACTTTATCAATGATGTTGGCTCCAGTTGTTTCTTCAACTACATATTCAGTCAGGTTCTTGTTTACCTGTCGCCTCCGTTTTGCTGAAACAGGTGTATTTTTAGTGATTGTTGTAACTGTGTCACAGAGAATGCAGAATTCATCTTCGCTGCGGAGACTGCGCACACATTCGGCAGGTGAAGATATAAGTTTCATCTCAGTTAAAAGGTCTGTATCCTCTCCTTGCAGAGTGATATTGGCAGGATTGAGCAAGAAAAGAACCTAGGGTGGCAACCAGTGGCGTAGCGCTGGTGCGCTGTTGCTGTGGAGGGAGACCGTCGACAGACCAGGCTTTTGTCTTCATGACAACAATATCAACTTTTTTTACACACCTACACCTACGCCTTCTGATAAAGGACACCGTCAAAAGTATTGACGGCGAAATAGATTGTTTGACAGGTGCAATATTTGAAAATCGATAATTATTCATTTTTTTTATTACATTTATATCTGAATTTGTCAACCTATAGACTTTCAAATATCAAAATATCATGAATTCATATGTATTTGTGTACAAAATGACACATAAACATTTTCATATTAGATTTTGCCTGGAAAAGCTTCCAACACGCGCGCGTGTCCCGGTAAAAATAGGCGTCGGTTCTATTTCTAGCATGCACGCGTTTTCCGCGTGGCTCGAGCCGCGCCTGAGACGCGCGTCTCACGCAGGCGGTCTGTAAGATCTAACCTGTTAACATGGAAGCCGAATTAAAAACCGACACGCCACGCTTCTGGGATGCTTGCGCCACGCATCCAGTGTGTCGCCGGCCTGAGGGTGGTGTGCTGACTAGAGGTGAGGGGGCACAGTAACCTAGGTGGCCGGGCCAGGCCCCCTGGGGCCCCCTCGTGGCGCCGACCCTGATCGTTTTAGGGAATCTGTTCGTTCAGTTTGAATGATTTGAATCAAGTTAATGGTTTGCAATTTAAGCGAATGGTTCAAGAATCAAAGTAATACTTTTCAAATCAAATAAATGGTGCACTGATTTGATCATTTGTTTTATTTTCTACATTATTTTGTGTTAATCAGTCACCCTTTGGGTTGACTAGATGTGGGAAATCTGAATCGTCTGAATCACACACACACACACACACACACACACACACACACACACACACACACACACACACACACACACAATAAAATACCAATTTGTATACTTTATAACTAAATATAGCTATATAAAGTTGTCCCTGTTACACATTGCAAGTATACTTACTATTATAATAATAATAAATTATGCATAATTACATGCACGCAACCCTAACCATATAGCAAGTACACATTTACATTTATTCATTTAGCTGATGCTTTTATCCAAAGCGACTTACAATTGCTATATATGTCAGAGGTCGCACACCTCTGGAGCAACTAGGGGTTAAGTGTCTTGCTCAGGGACACATTGGTGTCTCACAGTGGATTCGAAACCCAGGTCTCTCCGACCCATGGCATGCGTCTTATCCACTGCGCAACAAACAGTGTAACCAACATTTGTATAACATCTAATGTAGCGATTGTGTAAATATTAAAACATTTAAAATCGTGGATATTCTAAAAATGTATATTGCGTTTACTTTGTTTATACTTTTTTGTTTATTTTAATAAATTTATTTATTCATAATTATACGTTTTTATTATTAATTTCCTTAATATCATACATTTTTCATTCATATTTACATATTTTCTTCTAAATATATGTGACCCGTATATATGGCTGTCTTCTAGTGCAGCTAAGTGTGTCCTCTCTTTTCTAAAACCGTGATGGTGCTTTAACTCCTTTAATTTAGGAGTAGCTTAGAGCTCTGTAAACAAGAGACTCCGAGCACTTCCCAGCACAGGTTTGTGCTCAAACGGCTCGAATCCTCAGTGAGGTGACGCCTGGAGGACTTTAAGAGGGTCGTTAAGGAGAAGAGGAGGTGCACACTAATGAATGAAGATGTGTTTTAATTAGCTACTTTCGCAGCTCAGGGCTGAAAACGAGAGGTACATTTCTGTTCCCAAGAGTCCTCAGACGGAGCTGCTGTGAATCCTGATGGATGCTCTCGACGTGTGATGCGCCAGATCTCTCCGTCCTTGCCATCCGTGCTTCTGGCCAGCTTTATCTCCAGTTCCTCTGGAGCGCTGGGGAGATGGACGAGGGCCAGAGAAACACATTGTGGCCTGAACAAATGGAAGTGAGCAGGAGGAGAGACTGTGGATGACGGGATGTTTTCTCTTTCAGTTTGTCCTCCGTGTCTCTCGCGCCTCCATTCATCCATCAAGGCCGCTGGAGAAAAATGGATGCAATCTCTTTCTTGCTCTATTTCTCAATGCTTCCCTCCATCAACTTCACAGATCTGACAGAGCGCTCATCTCACATCTACAGAAACCAGGAAGAAGAAAAAAACTGTGATCCGCCATCGTTTAGTTGACCTGAACGAGGTCTGACGTTTCTCACTATAAATACACCATTAAATAAATATTCTATTACAGTTTTGAGATATTATATTATATTATGAATGACAATAAATGTCAATATATTAGTAGAATACTTGTAAATAATTTAATATACTAATATATATATATATATATATATATATATATATATATATATATATATATATATATATATATATATATATATATATATATATAAACTAATATAATATATATATTATAAATACCTTAAAATGTACTAATATGTGAAAATAATGTATTATTGTTAATTATTATTAATGATAATAATACACTCATATAATAACTGTATTATATAGAGTAAAAAATAAATGACCTATTATTAGATTTAATGTTATTTTTTTTGTTATTCATAATGTTTTTAAATACTATATGAATAAAACTAATGTAGAATGTAATATACTAATACAACTATTATATATTTTATAAATGCAATAAAATGTACTAATATACAAAAAGATTATTATTGTTATTAACACGTACACTTTTAATGTATTCTATTGATTAAAAATTATATTAACTATTAAATTTAATATAATCTAATAAAGCATCATCAATATTATTATTTTATGATCATAACTTATGTGGAATGTAATATACTAGTAATTTTGTTTTAATAAAATATACTTATATATTTATAATTGTTGCTGTTATTATTACATAAACTTGTAACTATTATACAAATTAAAAATGTAAGAAATATTATATTTAATATACTTAAGTAATAATAATAATAATAATAATAATAGCTTTTTTAAATACTATACATATAAAACTCATGTTTAATGTAATATACTATTATAAAAATATATGTTATAAATACCAATTAATAATAAAACGTACTACTACTACTAATAATACAGAAACATAAAATATGAATAATATTACTGATAAAACTGGAGCTATAATTTAATTTAATATAACAATTTAAGCAATCCTATTACCATGAATAATAATAAAATGAAGTATATTATTATTATTAATATTATTATTATTATTAAATGCTGTACTAATAACTATATTGTATATAGACTATAAATGACTTTTGTTATATATTATATTTTAATATTAATATTTTCATATAAATGACATATTATTGAATGTGTTTTTAATGCTGTATTTACTAATTGAGTGTTCTTGGTTTTAAAGCTTTTTTACATTTTTATTATTACTTTGCAGTTGCAAGGTATTCTGGTGGTTGCTTGGGTGTCTCTGAGAGTTTTAGTCTGTGGTTGAACTGAAGTGTATGAAGCAGGCAGGACGAGTTACACACTGAACGTCAGCATCACTAGTACTGCTGTTCATAGTGAGCTGATCAAACACCTACTGTAATGAGCGCTAGTAGAAGAGATGTTTGATTTAAAAAACACTTGTTTGAAACTGAGAAAAGGTTTCGACTTCATATCTGTCAAAATCGAATTCAGAGCGACCCCTGGAAAATCTCTTGCTCAGGTCATGTACATTTTTAACCAGACAGCTGATGAAACGCGATGAAAAACCGGCCACTTCATTTTCCACTTAACGCAGTTTGACATGGATGAGCGCTGCTCCGTGCGGGAAACTTTGAAGATCATGTCAAGTGTCTTGAGAAAACTTTCTCCTTTCTTCCTAATCATCTGCTTTATTCCCTCCAGCCTTTTTACATTCCTTGAAAATGAATGAAAAGTGTTTCTCTTCTGATCAGCTTGAAAATATAGATTACTAAAATCCAGCTTAAAATACAGTATAACTGTACTGGACATCAGACTAATGAAATAAAAATAGGGAATATATAATAACCCATCATATTTTCCTAATTAAAAATTACATTTCACATTTTTCAATATGAATAAACATTTGTTACTTTTGATATTTTGATAATTAGCAGCGGCAATCCACCTGTCACTCAAGTGGCCACGCCCTTAATTATGCGGAACTTTAAGGCTATTAACGGATTAGTTATAAAAAAACAATTCACTCATTCACAGAAAGGTCAAGTTAGCTATATAGAGCATAATCATTTTTATTTTTACCAGGCTGTAAAAATGTTTTTTTCTGCTGTAAAGTTGGGCATTTTGACTCTCTTTTGGAGCCAGCCTCGAGCAGCTAGTCAGTGAATTGCAGTTTTTTAGTCACTCAAAACATAATCTTCGTCTTAAGTATCAATGTATGCTTGGCAAGACCATCTTGTGCTTGAGGGCAACCAAGTTGTGTTTTACTATAACTTCAGCAGCTCCAGGCACAAAAGTGACAATCTCATTGGTGGACCAGTTTTATATGTGGCACGTCAAACCAAAAAATTATTGCAAATGATTAAAAATGAAATTTTTACACCTGGCATTTTTTGCATCGGTGTGCACACTCACATTGGCTTCCTTTGTTTAGTCACAAGGCATTAAACGTTGACGACAATCATGCGTGATAATCATCCCGGTGTGTACAACCTTAATGTTGCATATCTCTCTAGCTTGAGCTGCTAGAGTTAGACACACACACACACACACACACACGACTGAGAGAAGTATTTTTAATTTAATGTGATGGTGGCAGATGGACATATTTCAGAGTGGCGCAGTGACTGTAACCGGTTTCGCGCGCCCGCTGCACCTCAGCGCTCCTCTGATGATCTGCCGCTTTCAGCCGAGAGAGGGGAACTTTATGAAGTGGTGGGAAGGTGGGATGAATAGTCCAGACGCTGCTTAATTCTCAACTTCACCAGCCTTTCCTTATCACACCTGGAAAGAGTGCTCACACACACTCACTCACGCACACACACACACACACTTGTGCGGCTAGGCCGGTGTTTAATGGAGTCTTAGCAGGACAGTGCGTGCAGCTGTGTTAAAGCGATAACGGGATGCTGACCCCGACATAGTCCATCTAACCCAGTCCAGTAATTCACAGAGACCCTGAAAGAGAGACTGAGGACAAGACATTTACATTTAGTCATTTTGCAGATGCTTTTATCCAGAGCTTATTACCGTCGGGGAATACATAAAGCGATTCTTCTTAAAGAGGCAAACAGACAGAAAGTGTTCGTAATACCAAGTTTTAGGCATTGTTCAAATAAGTACAAGCTAGAAAGGGAAGGAATAAATAGAGACAAATTATTAATGTTTTTGTACATTTAGGATGAAGTAGCGTCGAAAGAGATGAGTTTTCATTAAGTTGCCAAATGGTCAAGCCAGAAATGGTGAACGAGAATGTTCTGGAAAGTTTTTTTAAGCCTCTCAAGGCATCGCTCAATAGCGGACCTCAGACTTCTGGAGGGGATGTAGATTCATGGTAGTTAGTCGAAGGAGGTGGATGTTGAGCCTGCGGCAGTTCGATACGCAAGCATCAATGTCTTGCACTTGATGTGAGCTGTAACCTGTAGCCAGTGCGCGGAGGTAAAGAGAGATGGGCTCTTTCAGGCTTGTTGACTCATTTGTAGAGGTTTGTTTGTGCTTGAAGGAAGTCCAGCTAAAAGAGCATTGCAGTAGTCCAGCCTAGAAATGACAAGGGCCCGGACAAGAAGTTGTACAGCATGTTCCATCAGAAAGAGCCTGATCTTTATGCAATGCAAACCTGTGCAAACCTGCAAGATTGAGCAGTCTTTGTATTGTAGGCTTCGGAGGTCAGCTGGTCATCAAAGATTAAAACAAGATTTCTGACCAAAGTCGATGGGGTGATTGTAGAAGAACCCAGCTAGATGGTGTAATCGTGCTGAGTTGGAGTGGCAGGGAAGACAAGAAGCTCAGTATTTGCCAGGTTAAGTTGTAGGTAGGGCTGGGCAGTAACAATAATTAGCGCAATATAATTTTCCTCAATAAAATTATATATAGAGTTTGTTAAATGTTTAAGATAATGTTTATGCGCCAAAAGTTGAACAAAATTGCACAACTCATTTGAATCGCACCACACAGACCGTTTATTCGCTCGAATCAAAGTTCAAACTGCCCTGCAGCGCCTATAGCACATGTGTTTACTCTGCATTAAGCATAGCTGTGAGACACAGTGCTTGAATTCAGCAACAAACACAAATTACTCTGTGATTAAAACTAGTTTAAAGCCAAACAGGAGAAGTTTCATGCTGAATTTTATTACAGAAGTAATGGTAATTATAGTATGTATTTGTGATTTAAGCTATAGCATGTGTGCATTTATACTGAATGTTTTTAGATTACTGTTCTTCATACAAATAGGCTACCTAAAAACCATATATTTATATTTTTAATGTGGTATATTGGGGTGCTATACAGTATGTGCAGTTTTTCTTTTCTCATTGTTTAAATGTATGCTACCATGTATAAAACAGGTTGCTAAAATATTTTACAGATCTTATTTTGATAATGAACAAAAATTTACCTCTGCATCCTCACTCAAGCTAATATCAAATGTGCATTTCTAAGAGACAAAAAGTGACATTATTAATAATATTATCATGCATGAGATCTGTGCAGCTACCGTTGGATCATCTGGTTGAAATGTTTGTCACCAACATAGCAATGGTAGAAGAAGCCATGTACCAGTATGCTGGGACCCAGTGTAGTAGTGTATATGGAGAAGAGGAGAGGTCCAAGAACTGATCCCTGTGGAACCCCAGTGACCAGTTGATGTGCTTCGGATACCTTCCCTCCCCAGGCCATCCTGAAAGATGTTACAGTGAGTTTGAGGATCCAAACCAGTGAATTGGATGCCCAGTGATGAGAGGGCAGACAGAAGGATTTGTAGGCAGGAAATGCCAACGCGGCTAATAACGCTAATTGCTCCGTTGCCCCAGCTGTCATTCTGAAGACAGATGAGTTCATTCATCAGCGTTCATAATAGTATTAGCTGCAGCAGTGAGTGAGTGAGTGTGTGAGAGAAACGGAGCTGGAGACATCAGTTAACATGCACACGTAGCTGAACGGATCGTCAGATGTGCATTACACCGATGGTTTTGAACCTCGTCTACTTTTAAGCTTCTTCTGCTGCAGTTGCTGTATTTTGAAGACGCTTCAAGTAAAAATGTGTTTGTAGTTTTATTCTGTTACTTCCACTTGTGCTTCTGTTCATTCATCCTTGTTACTTTCATTCATACTTTGTTCAATCATCCTTTCATTTCTTTCTTTCTTTTGATCGGTCATCAATGTTTCATTTTAGTTCTCATTTAGCTTATTGTTATTTTTAAATTTTAATTAAGTTTTGTCTTTATTCTTAGTACTTTTTATTTGTTATTTTGTTTTAATTAGTTCTTTCATCTTTTTGTTTTACTTTGCTCCTTTCATTCCAGTTAATTTACTTTCTTTTCTAATTCTACTTTTCTTTTGTTACTTTTTTTCTGAATTAGTTTTTGTTGTTTCTTTTGCACTTACTTTTGCTTACTTTTTATTCGCTCTCCTTTTTCAGTTGCTTGTTCATTTATTCTACTTTCTTTTATTCACTTTTCTCTATTTCCTTTATCTCTACTGTCACACATTATTTTCATCTTTTGTTAGTCCCTTCTTTATTTTCCTTGCATTCCTTCTTTACAGTAACAATAGTGTCAGTCAATAGAAGAACAAACATCCCATCATGTTCGGCTCGCTCTCTTCATTTGCCCTTTGCTGACTCATCCTCTTCCAGATAGCGAGGGAGTGAAAAGAAAGCAAGAGAGGAAGATGAAGGGGAGAGAAGTGCCAGCAGGTCAGCGCAAAACTCGTTAAAAAACAAGCTAAGTTTCCTAACGTGTACAGATGACAGCGAGGAGAGCGAGATGGCCAGTGGCACAGCCCACAATCATCACGATAAATAACAACAACAACAGCAGAGGGAAACGAGTACGGAAACTAACTTGATAAAAGGAATAGGTGTGTATGTGTGTGAGCCACGGTGTTTAAGTGCAGCTTTCCTGCGATCACGCCTCGCGGCACAGTGCAGTTGCGGCTGATGGATGCTGCTTTTACCTGATTCACTTCAACAGGCTGAAGATCACTCCAGTACACAAGCAAACACAAGTTTAGAGGGGCTCTCGACACACACACACACACACACACACACACACACACCCACACAGTGTGCAGTGCTGCACTTCAGCATCTGTGGGATTCCATCAGGTCATCCAATTAGCATCAGTCATTAGATCCGTTTAAGTCCATCATCAGTCGTACTGTTGTTCACCGTGAGCTGATTAAACATCTGAGTGTTAATCGGCAGTGAGGAACTCATCCTGACTCTCTTGACACAGAACACCCTGTGTGTTATCCACAGTTAAACCGAGGATGCATTTTTCATTTTCAATTCTCCACAAACTAAACTCTTTGAAATTGAATTTAGTTTAGATCGAGATGGTAAACAGCTCGCAGCACAGAATTAAAATAGAAGGAAGTGGAATTAAAATGATTTGAAATGTTTATTTAACTGGTAACTCTGTAGCATTAAAGTCTCATGTCCATTTTTAGTGCAGTTTTCCAGGTTTTAAGGCAGCTAAAGTGACAACAAAAATTACGAATCAAACATCTTGTTCAGTAGATATAGAGTTTTTTTTATTGGTGTTATAATGCAGTGCTGGTGGAGATTTGACTTTATTGCTCTGCTAAGCTCAACTCGTCCTAATGAGAGTTAAAAAAAGGAAAGTGCGAGACGCGGAAGCAGCTTTTATCTGCTGCTCGGCAAGCGATTGGAAATTTGCTCATTATGCAGCTCCTCAAATAAGGAAGTGGAACATGTAGCTATAATTATACATGGGAGAGGGATGGCGAGTCATTACCTTGGCTGCTTTAAAAAACGGCATTGTTTCTAATCTCAGAGATTTCCCATCCTCATTGTCAGGCGGTTTGGTGATGGAGCATTGATGGATTGACGAATCAAGCCGCCGGAAAACTGTTGATTTAGAGCTTCTGTCTGTTTGGGCAGAATTTAATTGACAAAACTTGTTTATCTTCAGTTCTTCGTTCTAATGGTTTTCCTGACGTTGTGTCAAACTCTCTTTTCACACTTTACTGTTTTGCTCCATATCTCTTGTTTGGCCCTCGGGAAGGAGTTCATAGCGGCTAACGCACTACAGCAAATAAAATTAACTCATTTATTCGCAATCGGGATTACATGGACGGGGACATTGGTTGAAATTACCGCAGATCCGATTAAAGCCACGAGGCAGGACAATCTAATGGTCTCGTCAGCACTAACACCTCCCTACAATCTTGAAAACGTATTACCTTGAAGAAAACATAACGGTGTCCAGCTTACCCGATCAATGCGCTCTGGGAAACACAGCAGTCGATGACAATAACATCACGGGAAATGAGCGTGTGAGTGTTGTCTAGTTCTTACAGCTCAGCGGGGCGATGGATGTAGAGCGTCTTGAATTGAACGGTGGCTCATTTGCCTCATGACGCACTTGTTAGGTTAGATGATGGCTAATATTCCCGGACGTTTTCCAAACATGCATGTGTTTGCCTCCTGAGGCCCACAAGAAACTTTTATTGCTCAGCTCTTCCTCGTTCATCCCTTAGGGAAACTTGCGGTTTTGTTAACAAATAATAACTTCTACAGTGCGTTTATGTAGCCGGTAGCTTGGTTAAAGAAATTTTCTCACAATCAAACCTTTACCACTAAACTAGCTATTAGAAAACCTTAGCAACTACCCTGCACTCCATAATATCTGCATAGAAACTCTTAGGATCACCCTAGTAGCTGCATAGCATCTGCTCAGATCACTAGATAGAGCTACATATGAAACTTTTTTCTTTAAATAGTAGAGACATTTTAATAGTCTTGGTTACACTCATTTTAGAGAGATCGAAATTACAAAGAAATGTGAAATAAATGTGCAGAAAAACAGGGTGTATTTCATAGCTTGCACAAACTACAACAGGTAAAGCTGTCAGCTGTGTGGATATTGGCAATATCGTTAACGATCCTTGTTTCTAATCCTTAATAATATAGTTTCTTCCTAACAATATCTTAGGTCAATGCTGTGTTCTGTTAATGCATGAACGTCATTATTTGAAGCGCACTTGCCATACAGCAATCACAAAAAGCTTTGTGCTTTGTTGCTTTTTAATGAACAAAATATCAGCTTTAAAATTATTCAAAATTAATAACGAATTACAAACAATAAAAACTGTTTTAGCATTATTTAATGTGGCAGTCACGGTCGCTTTAGTGCCTCAGTTCAAGCAGCAAGTAAACCATTTAACTTTCTCTTTACTACTATAGTACATAATAAAAATGAATTAACAACAGAAGGAAGGCTGTTTTATAAGAGAGCCTACAGTACAACTTACTGAAACTCCTTTAAAATTGCATTTTACTGATTAAGAAAAACAGACTGAAAGTGTGAAAGACATACACTCTTAAACATGAAGGTGCTTAAAAGGTTCTTCACAGAACCGTTTAAAGATCTTTAATAAAGCTTTATTTCGTCTCAGTGTAATAACATTTGAGACCGTAGAGATCTCATCTGAGACTTTTCTGTGCTACAAGCTCACTACATTCCCAGACTGAGACTGTGACACTGCAAACAAACAATTACTTGAACACCCTAGCAACTGCAAAGCAACCCCCTGTGAGGTTTTGTTTGTTTGTTTGTCGTAAAGTAAACAAAGTCTCCATTTAATCACACTGCTGTCTTGGAGAGACATTTGTGCATATTAATTTCAACAGGTGCACATTATGCCCCTGTTTTAGACCGTAGCGCATCAGACATAAACATGCCAGCTAGCAACCACAGCCAAACTGTTGCTCTTTCATAAGATCCAGTTCATCTCAATGTTTCTCCTGTTTTTCTCCATCCGTCTCTTAAGAGCCTCATGTGGCGCATTTGTCCGTCAGGTCCATTATAATCTGCAGGCGGCAGGCAGCCTGATAAAATGTCTAGTAATTACCATCAGCCACTGGGAGCATGTGTCGCCAGCTTATCTGAGGCTCTCACGCTCCGCTGCAGCTCTGCTCCGTTCTCCAGAACCCCATCAGATATCCCGGGATGCTGGACAGTGCCATGCCGTGGATAATGACCCCTGAGACTGGACGGCTTCGGCTCTTGTCTGTGAGTCACGGCTTCCATTGCTAACACTATCGCCAATCTCCGTCAATGTCCGATTTCTTTAACCGTCCATCGAGCGAAACAAAGTTAGATTAAGGAGAGCACCGTATGAATTCACCAGAGGTTTCCACACCAAGACCTTGATTAGCCTCAATCTAGGGTTTAATTGCTCGCTGCCCCGTCCAACTACAAACCATTAAGAGAACACGAAGACCTTGTGATTAAACAGTCACTTGTCTCTGTCCCTTTACCTCATAGATTTTCCCATAATGCTTTGAGGTGAAATTAACCGCATTCTTTTTTCCACATTAAAAGGAAGAGCTCGTTAGGCTCGTTATTCAAAAGAATACCCCCCACCCTACCCCTCATTCTTTATTCATGGTAATCAGGTTGTCCCAAACCTTTTCTTTAGTCAGAAACACAGAGAGAAAATGTCAAACGTGCACCAAGTTTAAAGTCTTCAAGAATCAGTTTTGACGTCAGTAGTGCTGCATAGCATTAAGTCACATGACAATTTATCAACATTGCTATTGTTATACAGTTAAGAATAATTATGCATCCATCCAGCAATATTTATTATTATTATTAGCCAACATTCGATGACTGACAGGTTGTTAATGACCACATGTAGTTAAATATTTGTCAGTATTTGTTAATTTAAATATTAAAACAATAAATATATAGTATTTAATAATTAAATCATTATTTAATTAGTAGTTATTATTTATTACATTCATTTTAAATCTCATTTGACAGTGTAATGGCTATTTCGCTTATTATTAATATTAAATGAAGTTATATTATAGATCATGCATTTTATTAAAATGTATATACTTAAAAACATTTAAATGTTTATTTTATTTTTAAATCATTTTGAATTATTTTTAAAGTTAGATTATACATTTTATACATTTAGTTTATACATTTACATTTAGTACACATTTAGATTATACATTGTAAACATTTATATATAAAGTATAAATTATATGTAATTTTATTTGCTTTTTAATACATTTATTATTATCATCATTATTTATTTATTATATAATGAAAAGGAACAACAGATTGCATTTACATATACAGTAATTATTATTCATTTATTCATAGGTAGGGAGAGCAATAGAGACCAATGGAATTGCATTTTTCCTCCATTAATGGAGCCTGTAATGAACTCCCTATTCCCCCGTCCTATCTAATATGCCGGTGCATTGCGGTCTCTGTGTGCTATATGGTCACGATAACATTCTTCAAAATGTCTCCTTTTGTGTTCGACAGAATAAAATCAGTCATACATCTTTGGAAAGACATATTTCACTCTAATCAGGTGCTCAGACACCTCAAAAGTGTTTGAGAAACTGCTCAAGCGCTCAGAACAAATTTCCCATCATCTCGAGGCTGAAATTAACACATCTCAGACGCACACGCATAATTCGTCACCGCTGATCTGTGACAAAGCATAACAACCGCGATCACAGCAGGAAGTTTGCATAAAAAGTCCTACTGAAAGGCCCACTTAATTTGTGGAATGGAGGCGGAGAAACCCATGTGGTATTTAAAGCACTAAATGTCAATTACATGGATCCTTAACATTTAGGATGTGCTGGCCTTTCTAATACTGGAGTTTCCTGCCCCAAACGCCTCCTCGCATCTATACATAGTAAACTTTCACTCAAGCATCGTTACACTAGAAACAAGTGTGTTTGAAAACAGACACCGCAGGTATTAAGTGCAGAATGCAGAGCAAGGAGGAAAGCCGTTCCTTTAGTAAACCAGAAGGGAATGTTGTTAAAACCTCTCTAGAACAGTAGTAGCTTGTGTCGTGGCTAATCAGGACTGACTCTCGATGTTAGCGCTTACATCCGTCTGGACCGTATGGAACGATGCTAATGCTAAATTCACTTTTGAACAGATGCAAAATTTGAATAAAAGTATAATAATTAGAGCTTGACAATGATTGATTCTTTTTTTAAATCACGATTAATCGCATGATTTTCTGCAATCGCGATTTATCTTGTTACGCTAAAATTCTACAATGCATTCAAAAGTAGTGTTTTGTGCACTTTTATCATTTAAAAGTACTGCTATATGAACAAAAGTTAATATAACATTTGGTTTATAATATTATGTTTTATTATTTAGATCCACGAGTCTTTGAGTGCGTCAGTGAGTAATTTGCTCTTGATTCATTCATCTGATTTGCACAAATTTATTCAGGAAAAAACTGACTGTCTTTAGAAGCACATCACTGATTTGTTTACTCATCTGACTCGATTTTTTTCAGAAAGACCATTATTTTGCTGTAGTTTTGTATTTTTAACTGAAAAACCATGTTGTGTTTAATGTTATTTAATCAGTATTTCCTTTTTATATAAAATATTTATCAAAATATATAAACCTTACGTTATTTGCCTTTATTATGATTGGACAGTTTTTAGATCTGACAGGAATCAAAGTGGGAGAGAGAGAGAGAGAGAGAGAGAGAGAGAGTGGGGGTGGGTTTGGGAAAAGTCTTGGAGTTGGGGTTCAAATTTGGGACGCCTGTGGTGCAATGGCAATTTTTACTCACTTTTAGATTACTTGTGACTTAATATGTTTATTGCTTTGATTTACTTCAGATAATATTGTACCATTGATGTAAACAGAAATGAGAATGAAAATATTTTATTTGATTTTAACAGCATAAAGTGTATTAAATATTACATTAAGGTTTCTTAAACCGAGGGTTATGAAGCAACTGCTGGTAATTAGTGAGTTTAATGAAAAGCGAATAATTAAATCATAAAAATATACAAAAATGACAACTAGGCTTTTTTTGTTTACCTGTAAGCCATGTGTCCATTAACACCAACATCATAATTGCATTTTCACAGTGAATGTGCAAATGCTGTTATCACTTAAAATAAAACTCAAGGAGTACTTTTAGTAAATATATGAGGAGAAAGAGATTCACTTGACAAAAAAAATATATATATTATTACATATAAGAAAGACAAAGCCCTACAAATTTTATGTGTAATCAATAAAAAAGTAGTCTGTTCGCATCTGAAAAAAAACCCTCCTGTTGTCAGATAATATTTTAAATGTAAAATCATGTTTTATATTTGATTTTTAATCAGCTCCACTGTGACAGCGAGTTTTCTGTACTAAGTGCAAATAGCCTTCCTGGTTGGCTGAGGCTGTTACCCTAACTCCGCCCACCAACATGTGATTGGTGTAGTCAACACTACAACAGACGACTGTCAGTGATCAGCTCCAGTGATGTAGGTGTTAAAGGGGGGGTGAAATGCTATTTCATGCATACTGAGTTTTTTACACTGTTAAAGAGTTGGATTCCCATGCTAAACATGGACAAAGTTTCAAAAATTAAGTTGTACGTTTGAAGGAGTATTTTTGTTCCCAAAATACTCCTTCCGGTTTGTCACAAGTTTCGGAAAGTTTTGTGGAGTATGAAAGACATCGACATGGAGTATGGCTCTGTGTGACGTTAGATGGAGCGGAATTTCCTTATATGGGTCCTGAGGGCACGTCTGCCGGAAGAGCGCACGCTCCCGTATAGCAGAGCAGAGACGTTCACTGATCAGAGCGAGAGCGTCGCGAAATGTCACAAAAGAAGTGTGTTTTTGGTTGCCAGGGCAAGACAACCCTGCACAGATTACCAAAGAAAAAACAGCATTAAGGGACCAGTGGATGGAGTTTATTTTTACAGAGCATCAACGGAGTTGTGCAAGTGTTTGTTCCCTGCATTTCGAAGATGCTTGTTTTACAAACAAGGCCCAGTTTGACGACGGATTTGCGTATCGTTTATTTCTTAAGGATGATGCAATCCCAACGAAAAAGGGTCACGATCGTGTGTTGGAACCACAGGTGGTGAGTAAAACTGCTTAAAATATCTCTGCCTCCTTTTTAGTGCGTCCCCTCCCATGCAGGAGACCCGGGTTCGAGCCCCGCTCGGAGCGAGTCGTTGCTGCTGCTGCTCTCTTTCAGTTTCAGCCTCGGGATCTGATTCTGGATCATAAATAAACGGCTGAATCTGACTGATAGCCATGGTTTCTTTTGGATGATGGTTTTTCCCTCACGGTAATGTCACAACTTCCACATGCTCTCAACTCAAAAGCCTACTGGCGCTCGTGATTCTTTAGCCCCGCCCACACACCACGCCTCCAGCCGGTCGTGTTTTTCCGGGAAAAATCGGTACAGACTATCTTTCTCTTATGAATATAATAAAACTAAAGACTTTTTGGAGTTATGAAGGATGCAGTACTACTCTAAAGGTACTCAAGATTAACAGTATATTGAGTGAAAACGAGCATTTCACCCCCCCTTTAAATTGTGTAGCGCAGACTTTTTGCCGCGATCAATTTGAGTTTGAATCCACCTTTTTCTCCATTTCCAAATCTTATATCACATTGGAAAGGGATTTATCTTCAAGAAGAATGCAGTAAATAATCAAAAAGTTGAAAATAAAGTATCAGGCAGTGTTAGGGTAGGTGTAGGGAGGGCTTTGTTAGCCCAATAAGGTGGCATACATTTAATAATTTGCATTATAATTTACACTCAATAAGTTATTTTTGCATACTGTTTTATAATGTACTATAATACTAAGGTGCAGATAATAGCCACCATTTGCAGTAAATAGTATAAATAGCAGAAAATCATGCTATTTTAACATAGTGTAAATGGAGTCTATAGCTAATGTATTTGCATCTAGGGTGAATAGAGTATATCACTAAAAATCCTGTTACTTTTACTTCATGTAAATAGAATCCATTGCTTTTTACACGTAGTGTGAATAGCATCTAATTGATGGCTACAGCTACAGAGCAAACAGCCACTGCCAATGCAGACAGGAAGTGTGTAAAATGTTAATATTCTAATATTGATCCACAAACAGGCGGTAGACGGGTCACTCTCACTACAGACAAGGTTTGAGCCGCACTTTCATTCTTCATGTGCAGTACCGAGGGGAAACCAGCCAAAACCTCCTAAACCTGGATATTCCAGCGAGCCCCGCGAGACTAATTGTGTGAAAGAAGATGTGAGAGTCGAGATGAAAAGGAAAAGTGTATGTGTGGGCATATTTGTGCATTGAAGAGTTGGAAATGAAAATAGACTAGGGATGTGCTGACAGATTCTTGTGCAAAAATAGAGGCACAGAGCAATGGTTTGTAACTTTTTAATAACACGTGTAGCCTTAAAATCACGAAGCTTGTGGTGGAACGGTCAAACATATAGCATAAGATGTGTATAAACTTAAACTTTTCTGAGATGGTTTGGTATTTTAACCATTGTCTAAAAGCTAGAAAACGATTTAAAAAACTAAATGTCTAGTGAGCTGTTGGAATACTACTGGACCATTGTAAACTGTGAAAAATCTGATAAACTGTAGTCAAAAGTGTATAGACAATTATGGATAGTAAATTTAAGTACTAGTTTGGAGTAACTCTTCATTTAGTTTTAGATAGCATTCTTATTTTCTTCATCATCGTCTTTTTTTTCATTATATATGCTGCTGCTGAATATGTCACTAATGTTAATCAAACAACAAAACAGCTATAACAAAGATTAATCTAAATTTAATTCATACAGTCAACACAATGCAGTGTTATTTTACACTTAATTGCATTTCTGTCCCAGAAAACTACTGTTTATTTGTGTTTTTACTGTTCAGTTGCCTTTAATCATGTTTGAACTTTCTCAGATTATAGGTTTTGCTGTGGAATATGAAGAAGTACTTAGTTTATTATAAAAAAATGCAAAGTCATTAGTGTCATTCATTCATTTTCTTATTCTTTTTTTTTTTTTTTTTTTTTTTTTAATAAATTAAAATTGTTAATTACGTTTTCTGGTTTGTGACATTACTTTTATGTACTGCTAAAACAATGCTGGTCACTTTCAGAAGTTCCAAGGAAGAATGTGTAACAAATTGGTTATATAGTTTACATTTTTTTAATATTTTTTTTAAATATAATTTAAATATTTTTACACTTTAAGCAATAGCATATTGCATTTCGAATATCTCAAGGAACTTTTTTCAATATCGCACAGCCCTAGGTAAAACTAATTAAAATCAAATATTATTGGTATATTTTATTATTGTCATTCTATTTAAGTTAATATATTACAGATTATTTTATAGTTATTAACATTTAAATAGTCACTTATTTCAATAATTAGTATTTTTATAATTTACAGATGATTATTATTATTATTATTATTATTATTATTATATTTAGATTAGATTACCATTATGTATCGTTTTATAGATTTTTTTTATTTATTTAAATATTTTATTTTGTTGTTTACAGTTTTATCATATTTTATTTTAACTTTTATTTACCTGTAAATTTAGTACCATTACTTATTAGGATTCCCCCCAAGGTTTATCCAACAATTTGGTCACAAAACATTCATGCCAATGTAATACTTGAAAAAGTGAATCCGAGAGAGTAACAAGTCTAAAATAAGCAACTCGTCACAATAATACAGCTCTTTCCCAGTGAGCTTTCAAAAGGACCAGTAAAGATCCTCCTGGTGTGTTTGACTGTCCCACTTTCCCCCAGAGAGCCGCTGAACTTCGCGAGTGCGTCAGCCGAGCGCCGGATCCGTCAATCTGTTATCTCATAGGCATCAGTCAGCGCAGTTAATGGCCGCCGGTCTCCTTACATCTGCACAACTGCCGAAACAGATTCTAGTTTCTATCTGACAACGCCGACCATCTCCTGTCACATCCGCCAAACGCAGCCGTCTCATTTACATACGTCCAACAGCCACTTACCATTCGTCTGAGCATGAACGTGGAGGTGAATTACTGCGACATGATTTACAACGACTTCTCAATTAGAGAGCAAACTGTGAATGTGAACAATATGAGAGCAGCAGATGTTGATTGCTGTTATGCGGGAGTCAAATCTCGAGCGACTCCGTGAGCATCTGCTGCGACACACCTGAGCTCGATGTGAACGCCATTCACGTCCGTACTGTAGGAGACAAACCACTCGCACGTCTCTGGGTGACAGAAACTCAAGTACTGCACTGTATGCTAATCTGAGCAGGCTTTGCTAGTGCCACGTTTGCAGATTTATAGTCAGTGAATTGACACGTCAGTCGAGTACAGTAGTGCACTATGGATCTGATTTGCCTCGTGATTCTGACTCGTTAACAAGAAGCATTGGTGTCTAATAATATACTAAATAAAAATCGTAAACTATTTTTGATTCTTGTTTTGCTTTTTTTTTATTTTGCAGGAAAAGATGTTTAGTAATTGTGCTTCAAGGGGTCATACAGTAGGTGGACAACCTAAATGGGGATAACCGTAATTCAGTCGCGTGTTAAAATCATTCGCGATTTATGACGTTGCTTAAAAGAACATTATTTTGTGTAGTTGGTGTAATGAAATTTGTTTGGTTTAAGGTTAAAAAAAATGATTTTCTACTTACTGTACATTATTGTTTCTCCTCTATGCCCCGCCTTCTGAAACATGTCATTTTTTTTTTTACAAAGCTCATCGCTCTAAAAAGCGAGGTGTGCTCTGATTGGCCAGCTATCTGTGCTTGGCCGAATGCCTCAAGTATGTGACGGAAATGTTACGCCCCTCATCATTTTGTAATGGCATGTCCCAGTCAGAACCCCAGCGCACAGGACAAAACCAATTACAAACGAGGCATTAGTTGTATCCATTGGGGACATGAAGTAATTACTTTTGTGCATTGCATATCACACTGCATAAACATAAAACCATTATGCATTTGCATTTGTATTTTATGCATTTGTAACCGGTCTAGAATGAGGATCAGCTGTGGGCTAGAGTGAGGAACGGCCAGCGGATTTGACGAAGGAGTGGCAGGTGATGACCCTGGGCTGAACTCCGCTTCTTCCACGATGAAAGCCGATTGGGCGATCCACATTGCAAAGTTGATGTGATGCCTCAGCGACCAGCACAGATCAGCTCTGGGAATGACGAAGCAGATATCGTCCTCTTTTGGAAGACCAAACAAAGTAGTTTCGCGTTCACAATAAAACACTCAGCGTATTCACATTGACATGGCGCCTGTGGCAGTAGACATGTGGGGTGTGTTTAAATGAGACGTTTTAGGAGGGTGTGGACTAGTCTTTCCTTTAATAAAGAATATCTCTTTATATTTGCTTATCGCTTCAGATGAACCAAATCAAGGACTATTTTGTGATTCAAACTTAACTATTTAAATCCAGGTGAATCCATAAGCCTTTTTTATTCAAACTGATAACTTATAAGTGAGTCTCTTGACTGATTCATTTTAATTAACTGGCTCGTAATATAAATTGCGCTGTGAATCAGACTTTTTGGTTTTGGGTGTCAAAATATATCCTAAATTAGTAGGCAATATCACAATGTTCATAATTTTGATTAATTTACACAGTCTTATGAAACTACGATCTGCAAAACGCCTAAAAATAACAATTTGTGAATCTTTTGATTCTCTCTCGCACACAAACACACACACACACACATTTTATTTGGTTCTAAAGCCATATTTAATTTAATATTTAATATTTACAATTATGTATTGTTTTTCATTACATTTTTCATTTTCATTTCATTTTCATTTTTCATTACATTTTTCAGAACAGCAGTGTAGGAACCGATATTGGAGTATTTCAGTTCTTGCATTGTTTTGAAGTACTGAATTATTTCAGTGTTTGAATAAGTGGATGAATCCAGATGTTTGGTTATAATTAAATAAAACCGAATGTCACAATTAATTAGCTTAACAGACTAAAATTTTGTTCTCAATTCCCACTGCCGCGATCATCTGGCATCAAGCAGCTGCGTATGCGCACGCTGCCCTTTAACAGTGATGGTAATGAAATCTCAGATCTCTTGCGGGCCGGTCCGGAGAGGCTGATGTACGCCGAACAATAGAAAGTAATGAAAAATCAATGATGGAATAAGTGGGAGATAAACAGACTAAATTATTTAGCGTTGGTCCGTTTAATATCCAGCACTCTTCAGGATGATAAAACGCCGTTTGCCGTCAAGCGCCCCTGTGATCCTGAGACAGAGGAAGATTTATTTCCACAAACCAAACCGCCAGATAACTAGCCAACACAAGTGGCTGACTCAGTAATAACGTTAACCTGGAAGAAAACCGCTTTGACCACAGTAAAGTAGGAGCTGTTTACAAGTTCTTCTTTCTGAAAGGTCAATAGGAATCCGGTCCCGTGTCGTTTGTATTAGCCTGTGAGTATTAAATGGGTCAAGGACGCTAAAGCACATTTCACAAACACCCTCGCCTCTATTTTCAGCACACAGTGCAGGAGAAATCGTGTTTACCAGGTTTTGTTAAACAATCGGCCGTTGGGAACAGAACATAGCGATGTTTTCAGCAAACAGAGCGTTTACTCAAGGGTACATTTGAGTTTGTGTTTGAGATGTGACTTTAAATAGACGATTCCCTCTCTTGACACAAGGTCATTGGCTTCATTTTTGTTTTATACTCTCAACATGAAGGAAGGAAGATACCGGGAGAAAACTTTCTATATAGACTTTAATATCGGTTAGGTTTTGATCATGGAGTAGAGTTTACTGAATTTAATAAGGTAACTTACAACTAATTATATAATTGGTTTTATTAGCTGAATTAAAGGACTGGGAGTCTTTTTGACAGATTCTTTGAAAAGATTCAGTTCAGAAGATGGTCCATTAGTTAATGTTAGTCAATTTATTAATAAACATGAACAAACAATGAACAATACATTTATAACGGTATATATTAATCTTTGTTAATGTTAATGAAAATACAGTTATTCTTTGTTAGTTCATGCTAATTCACAGTGCATTAACTAATGTTAACAAGCACAACTTTTGATTTGAATAATGTGTTAGTAAATGTTGAAATTAACATCTACTAAGATTAATAAATACTGTAGAAGGATTGTTCTTGCTTCGATCATGTTAACTAAAGTAGTTAACTAACATTAACTAATGGACCATTATTCTAAAGTGTTACCTAATTATTTATTTTTATAAATATTAATGCATTTATTATTTACTGTGTTAAATAATTGAATTTTGGTGGCAATGGAATTTTTTTTTTTAATATTGTATTAACAATTGTTGTGTAAATTAATAATAGTAATTTTAATAATTTAATACATTTAAATGTTACGTTTAAATCATTTTAAATAATATTTTGGACTGTGTTGGCTCACCACTTGATATTTTGAATCACTGGCTCTTTTTTTTAAGCAGTGCCTGTTTGTTTTTTTTATTTAGTTTTTCGTCTCTTTGAGAAGCAGAAGAGCAACACGATAAACAACTTCAAAAACCAGACCTTTCCCTCACACTCTCCACGAGTCGCTGGCGTCTCAGTGCTAGAGAGCTGGTGGGTGAAAGGGTTTGTCTGTTTGAAAGATGACGCAGCATCTGGGACGGGTCAGCTGCAGGGACTCGTCCTGTTAGCAGCTAGAACAAGATGATACCGTAGATGCATCTAACAGGACGGATGGAAATCCATATTTGTACTGTGTACAGTGTGCTCAGTGCACATTCATAAATGATGCAGAACTCTAGTCTTAGCATTACTGTGTGTGTCTATATGCGTGTAAGCATGGCATGTCAAAGCTTCTCAGTTTCTTTTATTATTTTAGAAAGATGCACATGCAGTTTTTCACATATCAAGTCTAAATTGGAAGAAAGTTGCAATGGAACACTGGTAAACCTGCACGAAGACATTTCAATTCAGCTCTATTGTATTTTTTAAGAAGGTTCATAATAATCATAAATGTCAGCAAATCAGCATATTAGATTGATTTCTGAAGATCATGTGACACTGAAGACTGCATTAATGATGCGGAAAAATAAGCTTCAATCAAAGCAATAAATGACATATTAAAAATATTGAAATATTGAGTATTATTATACTATTATTTATAAATTATTCTCACATTTTTCATTAAATATCAAAAGTAACATCTATTTATTTATTTATTCATTCATTTATTTTTTATTTTAAATGTTTGTCTACATTTTATTATTTATTTTTTTTGCATATAAAACAAAAACAACTAATGAATATATGTAATTTAAAACCGTTAATTCGATTAAAATGTTTGGTGTAATATGTGAAAAAGAAAATCCTAAAATTAAGCAACGTTTAGTCAACATTTAAAGTAGATCAAAAAAGTTTTCAAAGATTTTAGGTTTTAAGACAATTTTGATGAAATATTTCTTTAATTCAGATGTCCTGTTTATTTATCATGCACTCCTTTAACTAAAATGATATCCATTTATGGATGAATGGTGGGCTCAGTGGGTGCAAACTTCTTCTCTGATCAAACAGAAACTTCCAACACGTATATCCAGTTAATTATCATCCAGTTTCACAGAGTTGTTTACTCTTAATTGGAGTTGTCCACAATGTCTAATCACACCTCACTGCTCATTTAAATAAACCAGCTACAAAAAGTGTCATCAGCCTCACTGTAACACAAGACTCATCGTGTTGAAATGATTTAATCTGCAGCTGCACTGATGATTAGCGCGTCTTCTGACTGGGACTTCAGCCGAATATAAAACGCCCTCAGATGGAGCGACTCGCTAATAAGAAACTAAAGGAAAGCAATTTCTTCCAGAAGGTGACCCCGCTTAGCTGTGCTTCAGTAATGAGCGCTTCTCAGAAAGGTGAAGGTGTCCGTGCACACTGACCATTTTACCCAGTTTGGCCCCAATTATTCTCACGCGACACGACTCATAAACTGCATCTCACGCATCGCTCGCATAATCTCCTCGCGCTGCTTTTATTCCTCTCTCTCGTTCTCTGAACTCAGCAGATTATGTCATTCGTTTTACTTCTGACGGCCCGCGGATATTTGCAGAGACGGACGTGGAGCAGCAGATTCCAGTCACGGAGACTAATGGTCATTAGTTAGCAGAAAATAACCCAATCAAAGCTGGCTGCCCGCTGGCTGTGTTTGATGAATATTGGCTCGACTCGGAGCGCTATCATCCTAGAGACTCTCGCATGTGACCCGCGTCGTTTGTCTCGTCCGTCTCTTCTGTTATTCAACCTATGTGTTCGGGTTATAACACAATGTGAAATAATACTGTCTTAACCGAGTCACATTTATTAGTGTGCAGGGTTTGCGGGGCCCCAGTGCATGTTGTACCCAAGGGCCCTTTTTGAAATTGTGTAAGTGGCACAAGTAAATAAATGGAAACAAGATACCAAATCTTTCAAGTTCGTAGGTGTCCAGAAATGTACTAGTACAGAAGTGCAGAAACCAAATAATCGAATGTTAAATATAATTGCATAGTCTTTACTGCATAAATTCAATATTGATTAATTCTTGTTAAAACTACAAAGTAATTTAGTAAAAGTGTTGCTGATTAACATGAAATAAACCGGCGGCAGCTAGTAAATTAGGCACGGTCAGGTTAAGACACAATGCATCCAATATTATGTTACACATTCGATTTCGTGGGTCTCTTCAGCGGTTTACGTTCACTTAAGACAAAACCGACAGAAATTTTGAAGGACACTCACCAAGATGGGTATTTCGATATAATATTGTATGTATTTGTCGGTTTAAGAGAAAAAACACATTGTGTGGGTATATTTTTGTGTTTGCGTACTTAAACTGGCGTGGAGTATTTGTTCGTTCAGGTGGGGGAGGATTTGAAGAAGTTCGCGGTTCAGTATTTGCACATTTGAGACATGACGTGTGAGTACTGTACTTAGTTGAGTTATTTTTCGCATTTTGTGCTTGAATGCTTTAAACTGTTTTCTAATGTTTCAGTTGGCTTAGAAACATGTGCAATTGATGACGATCAGCATTAGCCGTCAACTGTCCTGAACGACGGTAGCTTTTGTTGCTGAATGAATCAGTGTATTTGACTGAATCGATTGGACTGAATGAACAAATTATTTGTCTCGCTCATAAAGACATTTACTTATTTTGTTCTTTAATGAATCCCTATGTTTGAATGAATTTTTTGAGTGACTGATTATTTGTGTCTCTCATAAAAAAGCCACTTATTTTGGTTCCTGAATGAATGAGTGTGTTTAAATGTAGTCAGTACTTCAAAGTTTTTAATCCAATTAGCTCTACAAAATGTAAAAGTGAAGTATTAACTACTGTTTCTTCAAGCTTTAGAATGAAATGTCCATGTTTTAGAGATTCGTAGGATTTAAAACAACTCAGTGAGTCATGTTTTGTTTCTAAAGTGACTCAGTGTTGTTGAATTTAAAGTTATTCAGTCATAAAAGCAATGACTTGTTTGTTCCTGAAATTAATGAATGATTCAGTGACTCATTCATATAATCGTATCGAATGACTCATTCAAATTACTGCATCCTGTATAATTATACTTGTATAATTTAGAAGATTAAAAGAAAACAACTTTGCCAACAGACAGACCAGCAATAACTGATTGGTGAGGGTTAGTATCCTACTAGAAATGCCACAGTCGATGGAGTGAGTTTGGAATGAAATCTAGCCATTTCTAACAGTGTTATAAAGGTGGCTACGACCCTGATCTCAGGAAAAACTCTGCTAGCATGTCAGCGTTCATCCCCTGCAGACAGTTAAAGAAGGCGAGCGGGTTAGCATAAACAGCCACAAGTCTCTTTAATGACACTGTCGCACTGCCATTTGAGGTCTTGGGTTGAAGGTATCTGTTTTTCCATTAGAAAGTCATCTTTACCCGACAGGTGCATGCATGAGCTCTTTGATGTTGGCAACAAACTTTATTTTCAAACCTAACCTTTAGCTTGTGCTGTGCTAGCACTCCCATTTGGCTATAATTATAGGGTTTGAAGAGGTAGGTTACAGGACTGTGTATGTGTGTGGGTTCAGACGCAGGATTTACAGTTTGCTAAAGAAGCGTTTAGCTTGGTAATTTTTTAAGTCACTAAGCATAGCATTGCAATCTCTGGAGTTAATTAGCAACACTTTATTAGCAGTGGAGTGTAATGAATAACCTGTGTCTAAATAGTAATGATTATTCTAATCGGTTAGCATGTCACTGTAAACTAAAAGGTTATGGTGCTGTTCGTATGCCACTCTTCAGCTCTTCCAAAACCCAGTGAGGTTAGCGTATTGCAAGTAATGACTAAACTCTCATTTGATCCCAGTTGAGGTGGTTGCATGCAACTGGCCAACTAATGACTTGACTCAAAGATTCCTATAGAATAATAAAAACAACATAAAACAAAGATTAAAAATCTTGTTTAATGTATAATTAAAGAATTTGTAATAGTTTATACATTTCTAATATACAGTTGTAATTATTGTATATTTAAAAGTGTATTATATCAATAATTTAAATTAATTTTTAAAATAGTAATATGCAGTGATCCAAATTTAATTGCTTTTGAAATAAAGATTATTTCAGCTCAGAAACCAACTTGGATTTATTTTATTTTATTTTATAACTGCTGATTCAGTTTAATTTTTATTAAGGTTTTAGCATTTTAGGAATGCCAAGGCTCATTTTAAAATATTTTATATTTTGCAGTATTAATACATAATGTTAATAATAAACTAATAATGTTAGTGATAATTGATTGGATCAGTTGAAATTGATTTTTTTTTTACATAAAATAATAAAATATTAATAAGAAAATATTAATTACATCATTTCAAATTGATCTTTTTGTTCATATTTAATGAAATCGTTTCTCTCAACATGTCTGCCATCATGGATAATTCTTTTCACTGCAGTTGTCACAATGCATTCATGGATTGCCTTCTCGATAAAGATCACATGCGATGTTGACTTCTATGCTGACCAAACTGAGCCATCTTAAAAGGCAGCATGTTGCATCTAAAAATGCGGTCTGTGTTGGCAGCTCACTGGGTTTTGAAGCAGAGTTATTATGCTCACTGCTTCTACGTATGTTTGCCGAGGTGTCTGGTCCAATTTGGCTTATCTTGACCTGCGATTCACAGTGTTGTCAAACATCCCGTAGCACCAGTGAGACCAGCGGCAGCGGTGGACATTCTCTGCGCAGAATTACCGCAGTGGCCCCTCAGGGCCAAAGCACACCGGCACTTGCATAATGAGCTCTGACAGCCGCGGGAGCACAGCGGTCGGCTCCGGGAGCTTCTCAGAGCCCCACCAAACCAACATCCCACTCACAGTGAGACGAGCTGTGGCAGGAAAGATGGAGAAAGTGAGAGAAATGTCAGTTCCGTCAAGGGGACAAGCTGTTGAAGATGCTCAGGCATGAAGCACACACACACACACACACACACACACACACTTTCCTCGAAGCTCCCCTGTAGCAATGGCCACATGCTGCACCCAGCTGCCTGATCTCCAGCATTCCTCGCTCTCCTGCAGCCATCAGGACATGTTTCCAAACCCTGGCTAAAATCAGCGCACAAACATACAGCACGTAACTTTCAATGAGAGCTTGTTTCTTAATGGTGTCCCGCTTAGGGAAAACACAATGAGGCCTCTGGGTGCAAACACACACAGACACACACACGCGCTCTCTCTCTCTCACACTGACATCTGGCTGGATGCCTGGAATCTAACAGACACTAATGTTCCTGTTTGCTCGTGGATGCTGGGTGCGTATTGTTGAGTTAAAGCTATAGTACACCTAAAAGGTACATTTCTGTATGGCTTATGTTTACCTGTGGAACACTCAAGATGATGTTTAACAGAATGATAACACTGCTCTTTTCCACACTATGAAAGTAGACTGTCAGAATGGTCTCAATGTCATATTATTTCATATTAATTGAAATGTAATTGATGGCTGCATGAGACAGCTTAAATGCACTGGAACTGTAAATGATTTTGTGTTGATAGGGGGAAGACATTATAAGTTTTTTTTTTACTTCTTTCTGCAACTTTTCATTCATATTAAATGCTGCTGTTGCATTTGTTTTTAAATGAATTAAATATAATTAAAAACTAAAAAAGGATGACTAATATGGACTAGTTTCATGGTACTTTTACTATGCTTTTTCAGTTTTTTTAATGGTTATAATAGTTTTAATGTCATTATAATATATTTACTAATTAATCGCATTTATATAATTATCTTCTATTTTATTTTAAATTGGAATTTTTTTTTTTTTATTTGCCCACTCAGTTTAGTTTAGTTTTAGTTTTTTTGTTCAGGGTGATAAACAAACATATAAAAAAATGAATATTATTTATATCGAACTATGTATAAAAGCTAAAAAAATATTGGGTAGCTCTTTTTATTTTAAGTTAGTTGGGTGTTTTTCAGGTAACAAATATTTTAATGTTTTCTACACAATTATTTTGAGGTTTCAAATAAAAGTAAATGGTGTCAATTTCTGAAATTACAAAAATTGGACCGTAAATGTGTATTTTCAGTGATCTTCTCGCATTAAGTTCTCCCGTAACTTCAGAGGATTTGAAGAATATAACTTACAAATCAACTGCTGGTACCGAGGGTGAGAGGTGTTGAAAGTAGGAGGGCGGATGATCGATGTGTTCTTTGGACTACGCTCGGCCGATTAGGATGATGAGCAGATCAGGCACAGGTTCAGTGCACTGCACCTGCTCTCGTCGCCTGGTCATGTGATCACAGCAGCTGATGAGGTCATAACACACACAAGATTCCACCTGAGCCGAGGAAAACCTCAGATGTTATTTAAAGCGCTTCCTCATAGTCTCTCACTTCTTTCATGTGTTTCTTATAAACTTCCGTCCCCTACAGATTCCACCTTTCACTTGTTATTTCACGTCTGATGTTCTTACTTCTACCAAACGCTTTCTTGGCAGTAGCCCGCCGAGGTGTGTCCCAATTGTAAACCGTCATGGGGATGTATTGTCTACCACCTGAGCAGATACCCGGCCCTCCGGTGGTCCCCTGGGTGCCCGATTCATCCCCAGAGCCCTGTGTGTGTCAGAAAAGAGGGTGTAGTAAATAAATGTGGTGGAAGATTTTGATGGAAAACAAAGCATTATTGATGCAGAAGGTGAGCTAAGAGGACGTTCTCTGGCTTGCTGTCCTGACAAACGCAATTTTGGATTTGACAGTCGCATTATTCCCTCAGGCACTTGGAGGGCTGGAAGTGCGACATGTTGCGGGAGTTGGAAGTACACACATTTTCCTCAGAAACCTCCTGCTTTACCTGCCTGGCAAGCCATCTGTTTGGCAAAAACACTTGTCTTGAGCTGCAGATGCCGCCCGCTTCCTGTTTCCCCCGTCGTCCTGCCGAAACTAAGTTTCTGCACCACTCCGTCTCCGCATGACTGAACACACAAATGAGTTGTGAAGTCATCCTAACAAGACGTGACGGTAAAGGTAATGAATTCTTCCGTCTTTCGCGCTACGCTCTCGTTTGCATAGCCTCCATCCTCGGCGGGCATAAGCCCCTTCACGCTCGGGCCGAACGCTGCCTTACAGCCCTGCCAGCATGTGAATGATCTTTGAAAAAGGCCTTCACTACGGATCAGGTTTGAAACCTCTTGGTCTACATAAGCAATCCAGTCCCAATCTTTGAAAGACTCTTGTTTTTTAAGGAATAAACAAAGGTGTTGGCAGACAAGGTTGTAGTGAAGGTTGTAGTGAACTGAAAACATTAATTTAAATTATTACTTGCCTTGTTTGCCTTGGAAATTGGTTGTTTTACCATTTTTAATTATTATTATTCTGACATTTGATTATTCCATTTATTCTATTGTTCATTCGGGTGCTCATGTCGCTCAAAGATATTGCGTACCTTACGGTCACATTCTCGTCAGTCTTGGTTATTAGCCAGAGGTAATTGGCTAAGACTTTAGACTGCCGCTCCTAAGCTCACTCATCCTAAAAGTACTTTTAATTAACCCCCATGGATTTGTACACACTTGAATAAAGCAACATTGTTTCTAGTCAGAGGTCATGACCACTACTATAGATATGAGCTATAGATATATGGTCATGTCATGGTTTCCCCATTTACACTTAGCTAGAGTAATATTACAATAAACATAGCTTAAGCTCACCGTGCACTTGCAAGCACTATATAGGATACATCCCTATACTTTAACGACATGAATTGAAAGGTGAAACAACAAACATCCTCCCATAAATACTGAGTCGACCACAGAGGCCTGGGGTCAGCTTCCTTTGCTGTTCGTCCAAAAATCCAAGAAGTTGATGTGCAGATCAATGCCTTCAACATTTATATTTTTTCTATGAATCTTTGAGTTTACATGTAATAAACGTGGAATTTGCACCGCAGCTTCCCCACACGTTGATGCTCATGACAAGAATATGATGTATAATTATCTTGATATACTGAAGTGAATAAACCCTATTTAATTCGGTCAAACAACATCCAGTTGACCTAAACGGAAATTCCCTATAAGCCCTTAAAATCGAAGTACAAGTGAACTAATACCACGTGCTAGCCGGATCTCTAAAAATACAGTTGGTGTGCCCAATGCTCCATCTCAAATGAATTTTAGCCCGTTACTAACCTGTCACGGGAAATGCAATAACAAGTATACAATGTAATCTACCAGAGTCAATAATTACAGAGTAAAGCGGAATAAAATCAAATGTAAGTATTTATTACCAGTCAGGTAAATATGTATTATGACAATTCAGAGACATCAATATCAATAGACATCAAATTCTCAAAGATGTATCTAAGAGTAAAGTATGTGTACTTGACTTCAGGAAAATACATAGAGTAGCATGGAGTGCAGAGACACACACCACACACTATAGGCTCATCTGGCTACAGAAGCTCCCTGATCCTCTTGCAATATTTTCTTAAGTACTTTCGACCAAGACAAACATCCCCCGAGATGGAGACAGGAACAATTGGAATTTGCATTGATTATGTAGAGTTATCACCTCAAATGGCATTTTGGCATGAAAGACACTGGGAAATGGCACACCCTCTACAATGTACAAATGATTTCTTAACTCTTAGGATATGGGTTACCTTTTAGTCTGCTTAAAGTTGTACCAATCGCCATGAGACAATTCATATGACACCAAACATGACTGTTAATAGCACTAGTATTCATGTAGAACATTATATTCTACTATTGACAATTCTGAGTGCAATGGGGCAAGGTTAGGATGGGTGAGAGGAAGGAAGGGGATGAGAAGGAACCAGTGCTTTTTCCCACATTTTCTCCTAGTGAGATATTAAAACAGATGTCTGTATGTTAATGTAATGTGTGTATTGTCTGTCTCAGAAGATCAAAGAGTCTGAGGTTCTGTAATTCTAACAGATGGTTCACCCAAAAATAAGAATTCTGTCATTACTTGCTCACCCTCCAGTCTTTCCAAACCCATAAGACCTTCATTCATCTTGGAAACACAAAATACATTTTTGTTAAATCGGCTTTCTGACCCTGCATAGACAGGAATGTAACTGACACGGTCAAGGCCAAGAATGGTAGTAGAGACATTGTTAATATAGTCCATGTGAAATCACTGCTTTAACAGAAATTTGATGACCCTACGTGAATTCTTTTTGTGCGCAAAGAAAACAAAAATAATTAGTTTATTCAACAATTTTTCTCTTTCTCGTCACCATCCACTGTCATTCATGAGAGCACCACGATGCCACTATTTTAACAATATTCTTGTTAAAAGTTTCTGGCCCTGAAAGTTTTCAGGTTCATTAATGTCTTTGGAGGCTCAGAAAGCTCTCGGATTTCATTAAAAATATCTTATTTTGTGTTCGAAAGATGAACAAAGTCTTGGGTGGTTGTGAACGACATGTGGGTGAATAATTAATGACAGAATTATTTTTTAATCATTAAAAAAATTGTTTTGTGTCTAAAAATAAAATTTTCCAAGATATTCAAAATGTTTTAAAAAAACCATAGAAACATTATTAATGAGCCACTGTAGTTAATTGTGTTTATAAGTATGGCGTAAAAGACAAATATACTGCTAATATAAAGATTCCACGGTTTCTTACAACTGTGTAGTTTGAGAGAGTCAGTGTTCATCTTAATTTCCTGCAGATATCCTCCATTTTCACCCTTTTCCTCCTCTGTTTGCTTATGTTTCTGCTCGATAAGACATTATGCAGCTTCTCAGCTTCCGTTATCAGCAACATCGTTTTGCTTTTTGCCCCTCTGAAATACGAAATTTCCTTGGAAACATGAAGGACTGTTTCTTTTTCTCGCACACAGACCTTGTTTAGATCCAGCGGTAACAACTTGTGTTCGTGCCCTTTTGTTACAATGCCTTTCTTAACTCCTCGGAAAGAGCCTGAATTTGTGGCACAAAAAGATTGAAGTACTTTTATTTATAGGGCATTTATTGGGGATGATACCAGGTATTCTTTCAAACTAATTCAAATTTTCATCTGAAAATGTCTACTTCTGGGAAGTTTATTACATTTCACATTTTTGTTGTATTTTTTTTTAGTAGTGATTTCTGTCATCTGTTTCTAGTGTTGATATTTTTCTGATTCACCTCAGAATGCAGTCCTGCAATCCCACTACTGACAGGCTAAATAACTTGTGCCACTCCAATCTGAAGTCCACCGGTAACTGTTTATCATAAAAGTAAATGTTTCTGATGGCTGTGGTTTACAGGAAATGAATATAGGCACATAACGTCTCGGAGTAATTGTCAGATTGTTAGGAAGCACGGCGAAGCACAGTACGCCATCAACACTTCTCTAAATTGAACCCGCTGACCATCCTGACCCATCCCTGCTGAATCTTTCACAGTGATAGTATATATATTTTGGGCACGTTACACATCCCATCTGAATTCTCTCGAAGGAGGCGATCAATTCAGTACTGTAATGAATTATAGAGAAGCTGAAAGGTGTAAGAGCACAAATATGTTTACTGATGGCTTCATCCGTGCCCAATAGAAGCGTATAAGCACTGGAGGAGAGATTTAACGGCTGTGTAATATCTCCCACTCACACAAAACAAACAAAACATGCAGAATCATTCCCATGGGACGTTTAGCAGATGCATTGAGTTTCTTCTCTTTTTTCCGTGTGCTGGTGTTTATCTCGTCAAATGTGATGAAAGCCCATTCGTCACTGTTATTATTTGATAGCTGAAGTCATGCCGTGAGCGCAGATGGATTGATGCTATCATCAGAGTCCGGCTGTCAGGCGCGTTCCCGGAACGTTCTGCCTTTATTTCAGAGAGGAACAATTGCTCAATATTATACAACACTCCACTTGAACTGTTAGGTGAGGCTTGGATGATAACTATCCAGGTGTGGATCTTTTATAACTCAACAGAGCTAGTTAAGTCTCAGATGTTTCTCCTAAACTTCTGGAGGAGTAATACAATTGGAAGATAGTTTTGCTATAGAATTGGTACATTAAATTCTCATAATTTGTCACAACTTTATATCTCCCATGAGATGTTACAGTATATTGTACCTCACAATTGCTATAATATTTCTCATATCTGAACATTTTCCCATGCATTGGTGAATCTCCCAACTGCTACTCTGTAATAATTTTGACAGTAAGGGTTCCATATGTTAAAAATTGCTTCATTTCTCAGATTGTAACTTTGCAGTGAAAGTTTATCTTGCAATGTGTACTTTATTTTTCATTGT